>NW_008825113.1:5597470-5609353 GCF_000699105.1 Pygoscelis adeliae
ATACTTTTAATAAGGAGCCTGCTTACACAGTGGGACATGCGTGTAACTGCATGCCAATACCAATGACATTAGCTTTCTCATTACAAACGGAATCTCATGTAGTTTTAGCAAAGCACTGGAGGTCAAGAGAAAGATTTTCTCCTGGTGAACAGTATGTGACTAGCAGCTAAGTCTTTGCAGATTTTCATCCAACTCCCCTGGAAAGCCAATGCCAGGTAACACCTACAGACAAGAGGCACATTTGGAAACCCCTCCATCTGGAGCTAGCTTCCTTCCTTTAGAAACAGGGCTAAGAGTCTTCCCTCTCCTCCCCCTGGTGTTGCGAGTGTAACCTGCAGCTACATTTAGTGAGTCACTCTTCAAGAAGCTGTGTGTTTTTCAAGTCACTCTAAGTTCACAACTTCAGTGCTCAGCTACAGAATTAAGTGGAGAAGGGTTTTCTTGCCAGCTTCACAAGTGGGGTCTGTGATTGAGACTTGGTCGCCAAGGTTTTTTGTTTGTTTTATTTGTGTATTATCACCAGTGGCAGAATTCTTCAACCCAGTTTTCCTTACCATCTGCCTTGGTATGACCAATCAGAGAATTCAGTCTTTAGATATATTTTTACTACCACTGTCGATGCATAAGAAGGAGTGAGTATATATATCACCCCACATTCATACTTGGATGTGACAAGTTCAGCTCTCACCCTACAGGCCTCCAGCCTGGTTTTAGTTCATTTCAGAAGTGGCAAAATGTCCCGGTCTCTCCTCCCAGAACAGTCTCAGAGTCTGCTCTCTTCTGTAGCAAAGAAGTCTCCTCTTTCATGTCAAAGCAATGACCCTGCTAGTAACTCTGCTGGTAACTTCTTTCCTAGATCCCTTCTCTGGGCATGTGTTACTGCGAAGAGCTGAAAGAGGAAAACAAATGGCAGATGGTCAACCCACCAGTGAAGACGTTAACTCATGGAGCAAACGCAGCGTTTAACTGGAGAAATGGTATCGTGGAAGATTAGAAGGCCGGCTCTGCCTTTGCAGTTGTCAAAAATGAGCCAAAGACAGGTTATGGTTCAGCACAGTCCAGTGATTCATCCAGAAGACTTACAGAGGGTGGGAAATACCCGCTCTGAGTTGTCAAAGCACAGAAAAACACTTCCAAGTTTGGTGCCTGAATTTTGTTTTTATTTCAGTGACTGAGAAGAAGGAACCTAGGAACTGGCATGCAAGTGAAAACTCTTCTGGTGGTGAAGAAAGTACCTTTTAACCTTTTCTGAGAGTACCAACATTTAATAAATACAGAACTACCTGATTATAAATTCCACTGCTAAAGGCACTAAAGTAGACAATATTGCATTTTCCAAGACCAAAATACATCCAGTATGAATTGCTTTTTTTCATGCACTTGGATATTTTCAGACAAGCAGAGAAACTGGTACTGAAAAAAAGTCATTCCCTACCCCAACAGGAGACCAGCTCTACCTAAAGCCACTGGGTTTCCTGTTCACTCCGTCAGTTCTGCGAGAGCAAATACCACACTGACTGTTCATTTACCTCGTCTACAAAGGGGGTCCATTTTCTATCACAACAGCTCCCCATTCAGCGATTCCTGAGTGATCCATATTGCAAAAGGCACTAAATGATTCCTTTTTGAAGAAAACTGAACTGATTGCTTTACTGTTGCTGGGACAAAGAAAGATGCCCTGCGTTACTGTACTGGTGACAAAACCATGACATGAGCACCTCTAACTGCTGAACACTTCCTGAGATGGCACTTGCAGACACAAAACAGCTTTGCCTTGTGCTGTTCCGTGCAAATTGTATAAATGGTGGCACACCTACCGTATGGGTTAACCAAAAGGTCTCTGTAGCTCTTCTCTTGGTGATTTGTTTATTTAAGGGAATGTAGCCCTAAAATTTTATGCACAAACAGGAACATGCCTTTCCACAGTCTGTTTTCCTTTCTAATTTTCCTTTCTAGTTATCCTCTCAGATAACTACCTCTGGGAAAGCACAAGTGTTTCTTTCAATGAAAGGAAAAAATGGAGGTTTCTCTTTCTCTCTTAGCATGACTAAAAATGTTTTCATTTTCACTTTTCATTTCCCTGCTCCTTCTTCACATATCTCTGTATGCATGCCGTTAGCCATCAGGGCATGCGGTAGAGCCCATCCAACATTCAGGCTTTGGAGCTGACAAGCCCCTTATCTATGGGTATGGAGATTTCATATCTCAGTCTTGCACCTGAAATGATTCATTTTGACTTTCCAGCTCTGGCGAAGTTGCTTGAGCTCTTGCTTTTCTGACAGTGCTGTAATTTTAAAGTGAAAATCAAATGCCCCAGGGCCGAGACAGGAGCTCTTTAGCTAGCAAGCAATGCAAGGAAGGGCATAGGACGGCATTGCTGGTTGCAGCTTGAGCGCATGAGATGGGTGGCTACAGATGCAGCCCCAGAAAAAGGTAAAAACCCCGAGTGCCATCACAGTCTTTTCTTGCTCCGGGGGAGCAGGATGCCGCTGCAGCGCTGTGAAGACCGTGGCTTGGTTACTTCTCCACATCTCGCCCCGTCACGCACTTGCTGTCAGCTGAGAGGGGCAGGTGTGGTGAGGGCTGATTTTGCACTGAGCCTTGAAGGCAGTGGCAAGGCTCCTGTGTGGTCTTCAGGGAGGGCTGTGAGTCAGAGGCCTAGCTGAGAATGGGCCGTATGATACAAGAAAACCAGCACGCAGGGGAAAACCAAGGTGATGAAGGAGGGAGCAACATCTCCGCCTTGCGCTCAGCCATGCTGACAGCAACCCGCAAGGGTCTCCCACCACACCACCTGCTCCCTCGGGCTGGGCTCAGCCCCAGCCGCGGGGGCAAGCCCGACCCTCTGTTGGTGAAAAGCAGCCCCTTTGGGCTCTCTGGTTCCTCCGCAAGGAAGCTGTCCACGTGGGAAGGGAGGGGGAAATGGGGACAGCGGGGCAATGGGGGTAGCATGGGGCAAGGACCTGGGGGTGGCATGGGGCAAGGACCTGGTCCTAGGTATGGCACATCTCCGGTCGCTCCTGGGAGGTTCGAGCTCAGTGCTAGCAGAGGAGTCAGCTCCCACCTCACAGTGCTCCCGCGGGGCTTTCCTCTCCATGAAAGCTGTTGCTTTCGGTGTGATTTGCTCTGATTTCATCAAGCGATTTCAAGCCATAGGACAGGTGTCATCTGAGAAGCTGTCGCCCCAGGCTGAGACCCCCGTGTGAGAGGTGGTCCCAGCTCTGACCAGGGGGGTGTGCAGTACCAGGGTTGTGTGGGCGTTGGTGTGTGTTTCTGGATTGAGCTTTTGCTAGGGCTACAGCCTCTGGATAGGGACCTGGCTCTGTTAACACATGGTAGCGGCTGTACTTGTTATGGTCCATGCTCCTGTTGTCCCTCACCTCTGAAAAGCTGCCTTTTAAGACAGCTTTTGCAGTCTGTGTCCCAGGTTTCAGGCTATCTGCTTTCAGCCTTTTGAGTTGCTCCAGCCTTGGGACTGATCCCTCCTCTCTACGTGAGAAGAAATGCAGGCAAGTCGTGGGGAGTGCCTTTCTTCTCCAGTGGGGCGCATGTCTATGCAACTATATTGCGTAAGGGGAGGTCTTGATC
This sequence comes from Pygoscelis adeliae, assembly GCF_000699105.1. Classification (NCBI taxonomy): domain Eukaryota; kingdom Metazoa; phylum Chordata; class Aves; order Sphenisciformes; family Spheniscidae; genus Pygoscelis; species Pygoscelis adeliae. Next base: position 5,601,059 of record NW_008825113.1, read on the forward strand.
TCAGTGGCCCAGGCACGGAGGCTGGTTGGAGCGAAACAAAAGCCCAGGTGAGGATAAGGATGGGTGGGAGTGACAGTGGTGCTCCAGGTTCATGCAGGAAGCGAAAATGCCTGCCGCTCAAATCACACCCCATGAGAGCTGGGCATGAAGGCACACTGCCCGCCTGGGGATCAGAGGCAGATAAGGAGAGGCAGGTGAGACCTGTGCTCTCCTCGTTACACAACGCACCTGCCTGCAGGGTATGGAGTTGGCACTAACTGACAAGAAAGAGAAAAAGGGACCTTCCTTCAGGAACAGGAGTCTTCAAAGCCATTTAAAAGACTGGTCATTTTAAAAGCATTATTAGCATAAAATTTCAAGTGCTTTCATGAGAAACTTTCCCCTATCTTTTTAGAAATAAGGATTTTTTTCCGTAATACTCTCACATATTAATCCTAGATTGTGCTCCCAATACCAGTTTGGCTTAAGAATCTGGGTCTTTTTTTAAAACACCAAAATAAAACACCACATGACATTTCTCCCTTGACCCAATGGCATCAGAAGTATTGTCAGGGTGGGTCTGTTGTGAAAAGTAAGCTGTAAGAACAGCATCATCTCCTTTCTTTGAACAGGTTTCCTACACTGCTGCCGCCGTGTGCAGCATAGCAATGAAATACTTCTCTTTGCTTTTCACTCCTTTTGGTCTGCAGAAATAATGTTACTAAAAGCCAGTCTACGGCGCTCTAATCCTGTTATTGTCCATCAAGCTCCTGTCTGCCCTAGAGGCAGGTGTTGAGAGGGGAGATGGACACGCTGGGGGAAGTGCCCCTCTGTCTGGTTGGACCTTTCTTACAGGTGGGGGGGACATGGGGGAAGGATTACCCAATCTTGGCATGTAATCAAAAGGCCCACAGAGCATGAACAACACTGTCTGCAAACTAAATGTGCTTAATAGGTAGATTGCTAAGACACTTGAATCAAAATCCTATGCTTTTTTTTTCAATACAGATGCACTCCAACGAATTTAACTTCGGTGAATGCAATGAATTAACCCTCAGAGCATGCACGAAAGAGGGTTTAGGGACTTATATATTTCTCTTGCGGTGGTTTCTAATTCACACAGTGCTGAGCAGGTGAGAACAAATGCTTAGTTGCAAAATACTTTCTTTAACTTATAAATACTTCTCTATTTCTGCCATCCAAATCAATTGAACAGAAAGAACAGGCAGCAGAAATAACAAGCCATTGAAACTGTATCTCAGTCTTAATAGCAAAGGGCAAGGACAAGCTCTTCTACCCACAAGAACCCCGCTTTTGCTTTCCTGGGACCCCTTGTGAGCACAGGTTCACCTCCAAAGAACACTTCTTAGGATCAGAGCTGAAATTATATCTTTAACGTACAAGGGTTGTTAGCTGTAAAATCTAGTGCTTAGGAGAGAAAGAGAATTCCTAATGTGGTGTGTTCATAATATGAAACGAATCGATGAACACAGGTGAAATGAAGAAAATGTCCTTGGAAGCTTTGAAGTTGTTCTTCTAATAAGCAAAAGAAATAGGAAATTCTTTTCCAGTTTCTTGATTTTTTATGCAAATTCAAAAAATAGATGTTGCTTTACTCCATTGCAATTTTCTTTAATTGGATCTACGAAGTTATGTACTTTAATAGATGCTATTTAGTACTACCTAGGGAATCTGAATGTTTTGTTTATATCTTAAAAACTGAAAATATATATTCTTTTGATAAAGACTTATGGTGAAGTTAATCTATGGTGACACCTTGTGGGAAAACACCACCTCAGATTTACACGACTAAGTAAGATCTAGTGTGATTGAGGGATGGGGAGGAGGAGCAGCATTTTTTTGGTTTCAAACAAGACTGCTCCTTCCATACACTTTGAAGGCATAGTAACATAGAAATTTATAATAATGTTTGGGACTACTTTTAGGCAGAACTGCTTGGAGAGACACTTGAGTCCAGTTCTTCTGAAAAGCAAGACAAAAAAATGCTATGAAGGTTTTGTTCCTGATTTTTCCAAAGCTTTTTCCTTGTGCCAGCATTGATACTGGTGCAAGGTGAACGTGCAATTCTGCTGACTCAGAACAGTAGTTATTTCTATTCACTTTGCACAATTTTAAATTGTCAGGCGGGGAGTAAAGCACTTGAGTAGATTTTTGACTGTCCTGAGAGCCTTGTTATTGAAATGCTCCGAAACAAAAGGAAATGTTTTGAAAAGACTGTATGCAGCTGTTTATTGTGAGTTCAGAAGGATGTATGAGTCTGGTCCTGATCTTTTAGTGCTTTCTTTAATGGGTGATTAAAAATTAAAATGTTCATGACTCTTTGAACTTGAGAACGGCACGAAAGATTTGAACAAATGAAAGATTGTACTATGGAGAATAGGAAGGAGTTAGTGAATTATTTAATTTTACAATCCTGTTTTTTGTGGAGATCATAAAGAGTCTGGGGAGCACTTCAGGCCTCTTGATTCTAACACCTAGTTAAAAGAAAAACTTGGAGAAAAACTGTGCAAAACCTCCAAATGGGATCTCCCTGAGCTTCCTGGGTTCTCAGTGAGGATACTCAGGAGGCAGCATCTCCTACCTCTATGGGTACAAGGAATAAAAATGAAACCATATTGTTAAAAGCATTTAACCTGATCCACCTAAAAGTGCCTCCTTAATGGAACTGTTTGTGTAATCAAGTGTCTGGAAAACCAGGGCCTAAATCTGTAGCATTTTGGTGTTCAGGTACTGCTGGGTTGGGGAGGGAAGCAAATAGAGATGCTACTAACACACATATGCTTTCTAATTCATAGCAGGAATCTCTGTTGCAAATCTGTTTATGAAAATTCACTAATCCAATTGTGACAGAACACATTTAAAATACAATGACCTTATTTCTGTCTTTTAAAGCTCAGTTGTCCCTAAATTTGTCTGATACTAAGATATCATTTCCCACGTGTTCTGCCAGGTTTATCTTGCCACCTGTGGGTTAGAAAGCTGAATAAATAATATACAGAATGGAAACTATATGCAATATAACCTATTATCCAGTACCAACTTATTCAAAAGAACCTTGCCAAAGCATCAGTCTTTATGAAAAATAGCAAGTTAGATGTACTTAAGAAATGGGGTTTTGTGGTCCCACAGAACTTGTGTCAGGAAGTCGTTAATTTACGACACACTGCAGTGTTCAGTTTAAAATCATGTGGTACATCACTGTACTTGAGGATGGTTCAGAACCTGCTCCAGCGCATGAAGGTAACTGCTATTTAAAAAAACCTCTAAAGAGTCCTTTGTGGAAATACCTCTGCCAGTGAAAACCTCTGTGATTGTGTGGGTTGGCAAATGAATCACAAGCAATTGCTTGCCTTCACAAGTGGAGCCAAGCTGTGTATTCTGGGCAGAAGAATAAGGAACACACATGTAAATCTCTTTTATGGCTTTGTTTCCCACTTTATGTACACAATAAAACTTCACACTCTGCAGTCGTCTGTGCTCTTCTGCAGGGCTGAAATGCACAGACACCTGCATCTGCACTGTAGTTTCTCCCTTCACTTGCCCACACGGCTCAGCAGCACTTCGTGCAGAGATCTTTGTGTCCGTGTCACACCTGGAGAGATGCTCTTGGCACAGAGAAGCAGGTTACAGATAACCTGTTTGCTGGGCCTACAGGCTGAACAAGGCAGGTTACCCTTTCAAGGGATGTCATCTTTTGGGATACTGTACTGGTTTTGGCTGGGGTGGAGTTAATTTTCTTCATAGTATCTTGTATGGTGCTATGTTTTGAATTTGTGACCAAAACAGTGTTGTATCAACTGAATCAGTTGATATCAGTTATCGCTGAACAGTGATTAAACAGCGCCAAGGCCTTTTCTGCTTCTCACACTGCCCTGCCAGCGAGTAGGCTGGGGGTGCATGAGAAGTTGGGAGGGGACACAGGTGGGACAGCTGACCCCAACTGACCAAAGGGATATCCCAGACTACATGATGTTATGTTCAGCATACAAAGCTGGGGGAAGAAGAAGGAAGGGGGGGACGTTTGGAGTGATGGCATTTGTCTTCCCAAGTCACCGTTACACGTGATGGAGCCCTGCTTTCCTGCAGATGGCTGAACACCGGCCTGCCCATGGGAAGTGGTGAATGAATTCCTTGTTTTGCTTTGCTTGCACCCACAGCTTTTGCTTTGCCTATTAAACTGTCTTTATCTCAACCCATGAGTTTTCTCACTTTTACACCTTCCAGTTCTCTCACCCATCCCATTGTGGGGGAGTGACCAAGTGGCTGTGTGGGGCTGGGCCACCTGCTGGGGTTAAACCACAAGTACATATGTAGGGAAGTCATTGCATCAAGTATAAAAGCAATTCCTCGTCTCCTTAACCTGTTTTCTTCCCCTAACATTTGATTTCTGACATTATTTCTAATGTGGTAAAAGACCCCAGGCTGAACACGTTTGAAAAGTACATGGCCAGTTTAAAAAAACCTACCTTACACTGTGTAACAAATTTATTTGCCTTTGGAAGGGGGGGGGGGGGATACAGCCTGCTGGAACTCTTCCAGCACAATCCTCCTAAAAAAGAGGGATGATGTTGACTCATGCTCCACTGCATGTGAAGTCTTTTTAGGAGAGAAAAGGCCACGATACTGCAAGATTTTCCTCCTGCAGTCCCTCAAATTTGCAGGAAGTAAGCACTCATAAAATTTGACAGAAGGGATGTTTCCTACATCTTGCACGCATAGATCATAGTGCTCTGGAAAATGGCATGAATTTCCTTAGCATGAAGTAGATGAAGGAGGGGAAAGCTTGCTTTGTGCAACAGGTCTTTGTTCCCTTATCATCTGTGAATGTAAAACGGACCTCTCTCCAAAGGTGTTTAAAGCATTTGCATTTTCAGGTGGAAATAGGTACACTTCAAGACCTTCTTGGTCTGAGAAGAACTTGAGAACCCCTGATGCCTCCTTTAGCTGCAATGAACTCTTGCAACCAGCTTCCTTGTCAGCTGTGGAAAAAGTCCCGTCTCTGGGGAAGAAATAGCTCTGCAAGTCAAATGTGACAGGGTCTCCTGATGTTTTTCTAAGACAAGTGGAGCATAGATACTCTCAGCACCATTTTTCATACACAGCTTCATATGTAGGAGAGAATTACCTCGAACTCGTAATGTCTTATATGTCATTAATATACCAAGGTCAGGTTGGATGGGGCTGTGAGCAACCTGGTCTACTGAAAGATGTCCCTGCCAATGGCAGGGGAGGTGGACTAGAGGATCTTTAAAGGTCTCTTCCAACCCAAACCATCCTGTGATTCTATGATTCTATGATTTAAAGGCAAAAAGATGGGCACCTAAACCAATATTAGATGCATAAGTTAAAATGGTCTAATATTTTTAAATAATACTTGTACCAACTTTGGAGTACACTTTGGACACCAGAGTGATAACCTAAGGATGAAAAGCTGGAGGGAAAGCTTCAAAGCCTTAAGTTCAACATCATACCCTTGCATTCAGCACATCTTTTTTTTTTTACTTTATTTAGGAAGAGGTCTGAAAAACGACTGCTCTGATACTACCTAAAATGGTCTTTCTTCATTACTAAAAAATTAAGAGGCAGAAGGATGAGAGAGGCTTAGCATGCCTTCGTGCAACAAGTTTTGGCAGGGGTTGCTCCCTCTCCAAGATAGGGATGAAGGAACTACTATTAACTAGTTTCCAAATTATTGTTAAGGTATTTCTGGAAAAGACAGTGAAATGAAATGTCTCCTCCGACAAAAGCACTGGTGGTTTCCAAAAGGAGCAAGCCAGCTTCTTGGGAGCACTTTTTAGTACATTGGAGACTTCCAGATGTTCTTAGCTGTTCTTGACTGTATTCCAGACACGATGCACTTTTTGCAGGTATACCACTGGAGGTCACTCATGTACTAATAAACAGTACAGTACTGGCTGCTGCAGGGGAGAAAGTAATTTCATAAATCACCCAAAAATAAACTCAGCTTGAACTGAAGATTACCTTAAAATGGAAATGAGTTGGGAAATATGCTGTGTGGATATTTCTCAAATTTACAGTAGAATATATTAAAACTAGCAAGCAAACTAATGTTTTTTAGGTTCTTATAAACAGACAAAACCCGCACCATTAGCAAGCCAAGTTTGCTTTGATCTAGCTACAGTAATAATGGAAATGCAGCACTTCTTTTTGCCAAAGAAAGCAAAAAGAGGAAAAGATAGCCACCTCTAAAAATGCTCACTGAAGTTGCAGTCAGTGTGACAAGAAATTGCAAACAAAATGACATGTAAGATAGGAGGGGAAAGACTGCATGGGAATTTTCTCACTATGACATTTCTGATAGGAGAAAATTGCAAGAAGTTATAAATAAACTCTATTTATGTGACTAGTTTCCTTATCTCTACTTTCTATTAATACGTTTTTATCACTACCTTTCAAACTTATGGGCATACCTTTGCTGAAATTGGGAGTTGTTGAGAAAAGGAGCTTGTTAAAATGTTTTCCCTTTCTCCCCTAAACTAAAATTTTAGTATAGATTTCCTGCTCTGAGGTGAAGAATAAAAAAATGCAGGTCTTGTCAATATCAGTATAACATCTCTTACCCCAGCTGAGCCAAAACCAGTTATTTTACTGCAGAAGCAAACTGCTACTGGCTGGCAACTCTCTACCTCAGTCTCCAGGCCCATCAACATTCATACCAATATTCTTGTAGTATGAGAGAGTCAATTAAGTCAGACAGATACATATGTTAATAATTAATTGCTTTCATATTATCAGGAAAAAAATGTTTCTGAGCAGCTTTATTCACCTGCAGAAGAGGAGAAAAAAATCTGTCCATGGCCTTTAGTGCTTGTACAATACTTTGTGCAGCTCTCCCTTCCTCTGTACTTTTAACTTACTATTTATATAATGCCATTTGCTTCTGGTGGCTTCTAGAGGGCTTCTGCCGCTGCTGTCTCCTGCTGGCTGCTTCCTGACTGACAGGTTCTTGATTTAAAAGGAGCTGCATGCTCAGTAGTTAGCTGCCCGCTGATTAGGGGGTGCTGGACTGGTTTCTGTCTGCTGTGTAGGGATGCTTATTCAGCTGGGAGATGGGAACACAGCAAGCAGAGCTTTTGGTGGTTTGTGTGGGTGCTGCGCAAAGGCAGAAACTCTTCTGCAAACAGTGTGGGACTGTGCAACACCAGTGTTGATGAGCTACTCCAGCACCAGTGAAGAAAGTACCCTCGGCACTTCAGTGGTGACAGCCTAGACAGGGCTTGGGCAGGGGCATGTTGTGTCCAGGTGTCTGACTGGGGCTGTGGGTGATGGGGTCCTCCCCTGTGGGAGGCATGTAGTGGTCCGGGTGCTATGTGTCCAAGGACCTGCAGAAGGAGGTGTGCAGACTGTTTACTGTTAAGGAGGGTAAATGGGGTATAAGCAGGGTGTCCACAGAGGCGAGAGCCTGAGCCTGAGGTGGAGGCATGTCTAGGGGCTGTGCTGGATGAAGCGGCGGATGGGAAATCCCCTGAGGGAGGTTGCTGAAGTTCATGGCTTCTGGCAGCAGGAGAAATGTTCCTCCTCCCTGCTCAGACCTGAATGCAGAGAGTTGGTTTTGAGCCGTAATAGTCATGGGAGGGGAACAGATGCTGCTAAGGGAGGCTTCAGAGCCAGCTGTGCCCAGCTTGAGCATCAGCAGCAAGTGGTAGCAGTTGGAGATCCAAAGGGAAAAAAGGAACCTCTCTGCTGACCAAACATGCTGCCATGGAAGGTTTGCTGTTTGGTAGATGCCCAGATAGTGGGTGTTGTAGAGAGGTGGCCAAGGTTCATCCAGTCCCCTGACTGTTACCCCTCATTGCTCATCAGTGTGACCATCAGCGATACTGCTGAGGGACACCTGGAGCAAAACAAGAGTAACTGCAGGATTCTGGGTGGCAAAGGACATGGAAACACACAGGATGTCCCCTTGATCCTCCATGGGAAGCAGTGAGGTAGGAAGGTGTCCTGGTTTCAGCTGGGATAGTTAATTCCCTTCCTAGTAGCTGGTACAGCGCTGTGTTTTGGATTTAGGATGAGAACAATGTTGATAACACACCCGTGTTTTAGTTGTTGCTGAGCAGTGCTCACACTAGGCAAGGACTTTCCAGCTTCCCATGCTCTGCCGACTGAGACGGCTGGAGGTGCACAAGAAGCCGGGAGGGGGCACAGCCAGGACAGCTGACCCAAACTGGCCCCAGGGACATTCCATACCATGTGACGTCATGCTCAGTACATAAACTGGGGGAAGCTGGCCAGGAGGGCCGCTGCTCGGGGACTGGCTGGGCATCGGTCGGCGGG
>NW_008825113.1:5609465-5610390 GCF_000699105.1 Pygoscelis adeliae
TGGGGGGAGTGAGCGAGCGGCTGCGTGGTGCTCAGTTGCCAACTGAGGTTAAACCACAACAGAGGGGATGCAATCCTGAGAGGTAACAACTGGCCACATAGCTGTTGCCATAGATAGTGCTCTGGCTTTCATCACCGTGGGTCCCTCTCAGAGGAACAAGGAGATCTAACAAAGTGGGGTAAGAGTGTCTTTGCCAACAGGTTTGTAAATCTGGTGAGGAGAGACTTACACTTCATACCTTGGAGGATGGCGATAACTGCTTACACTAAGTGAAGGAATGGAGTTCAGGGGTGTTAAGTAAATGGGGCAGGGTGATGGGAGCAAGGTACCCCTTGGGCAAGATAAAACAAGTCAAAAGGGAACCTACCTTAAGTATATGTATACAAATGGATCCAGCCTGGGAAACAAAAAGGAGGAACTAGGAACTGCTCCGTGTGCAGATGCAGAACTGTGACATTCTTGGAAAAACTGAAACATGGTGGGACAGCTCACACAACTGGAGCTCTCTGATGAATGAAGGGCTCATTAGTAAAGACAGAAAGGGAAAATGAGGGGGAGAGTGTTCCTCTATGTGAAGAAGCAGCTTGAACGCATGGAGCTCTTCTATACCATGGACAACATGCTGGTTCAGAGCCTGTGGATCAGCGAGGGTGTTAAGTGCAGCATAGCATTGGGAATTTGTTACAGATCCACTTCCTCACCCTGATCAGTTGACAGTCTCCTTTAAATAGCTTAAGGAAGGTTACAAGGTAAACAGGAACCTGGGACTGAGCTGCAACACACAACAAAAAGGTAGTAATATACAGAATGCACTGAGTAAGTACTAATATACAGAATATACTGAATTTTGTATCAGAAATTGTGTGGCCAGCAGGAGTAGGGAAGTGATCGTGCCCCTGTACTCGGCGCTGGTGAGGCCGCACCC
>NW_008825113.1:5610641-5619113 GCF_000699105.1 Pygoscelis adeliae
GGGTGTCGGTCTCTTCTCCCAAGTAACTAGCGATAGGACAAGAGGAAACAGCCTCAAGTTGCACCAGGGGAGGTTTAGATTGGATATTAGGAAAAATTTCTTCACTGAAAGGGTTGCCAAGCATTGGAACAGGCTGCCCAGGGAAGTGGTTGAGTCCCCATCCCTGGAGGTATTTAAAAGACGTGTAGATGTGGCGCTTAGGGACATGGTTTAGTGGTGGACTTGGCAGTGCTAGGTTAACGGCTGGACTTGATGATCTTAAAGGTCCTTTCCAACCTAAACGATTCTACGTTTCTATGAAAATGGAAGCAAAAGCAGACTACAAAGGAAGAATTTAAAAACATTGCACCAGTGTGTTAGGAAAGCAAAATTCAGTTTGAGTTCAAACTGGCAAGGGGAGATTTAGGGCAACAAAAAGAGTTTCTACAGCTACATGAACAATAAAAAAATAAACAAGGAAAATGTAGGCCTGTAATTGGCAGTCTAGTGGCAGGGGATACAGATAGAGCTGGGAAGTCCAATGCTGCCTTTGTCTTTGTCTTCACAAGCAAGACCCCCAGGTCTGTGCCCAGAGGCAGGGTTCAAGGAAGCGAAGAACTACCGGTAGTGGGAGAAGATTGAGTTTGCTTCTGCAAACTTGTGAGGATACAACTTCATGAATCCAGAATAACCCTGTACTGATGTCAGCAACTGACCACCTGCTACATGGAATAAAGAAAGTTGTCGTGAGACTGCACACTCTTGAGATCATAAAAGTTTCAGAGAGATATATATTCCAGACAGAACAGTGATGGAAATGTTTATTCAAAGTATCTTAACACAGCCTTTTATGAATAAAAATATTGCAGGTTTACCATAATAAATGCTTCACTCTGAAATTTCCTCTTTTTGGCTCTTTGTCTTTAGTTGTATCCAATTACTCTGCTTCCTTTGATTCATCCTCCTTATCCTCTAAATTAGCAGTTCCTGTGGAGGCGAAGGAAAGACAGAACATAGAGATGCATTTTATTATAAAATACTGGAAAGTAATCCTAGTAACCTAAAACATAATTCTAGGACTATGCTGGCTACCTCAGTCATCTTTCCCATTGCCTTTCACTGCCAATACTTGAATTTAACTGTTATACGTTGTTTGTCATCTGCCAGACAGACTCAGTACACACATATTGACTGCCAGCTGGCCCATATGTAACTCCGGAATAGCCAAGAATGTCTCCAATTTAGACAAGTATCATAAGAAACATGGAGCAAGAAGGATGGAATTCCTGTGCGGAAAAAAATTATGGTAATGGGACAGAGAATACGAGGCTGCAAGAAACCAGATTTTGTTACATCTGTTCTTCACAGTATGCATATTTTCTTCAAATCATTTCCTCTTACTATAACTTAATCTTGCTAAACATAAAGATAAGGGGAACAATATGTTGCCTAATGAATTATGGATGTAGACCTATGCAGAAAAATATATAAAATCCAACTCTCTGATTCTAGAAATAAAGAGTTGGAAGGAACTTTGAGAACATCTATCTCATTCCTATGTTTTCGTGCATTGGAATCTGCATCTATGCTGTCTCTGACAGATACTTGTGTCCATTTGTTCTTTTAAAAAAAAACAACACAAAAAGCCAATGGGAATACCAGAACTGCTTCATTGTGGTAGGCCAGAAAATTTGTTAGAATCGAGTTCAGTCAAAAATGGTTATTTGAGTCCAAGAGACTTTGAGACAAACCAGGCTCAATGAACTTTTGCCAAATCCAAAGCAGAGCTATGCAGGAAACCTGCTTAGATTTCTGCTGGACCTGATCCAAGCCCAGGGATCCTGTAAGATGTCAGTCCTACGCACCAGATCAGCTAGCTGGCTAGTCTGCCCTGAAGCAGGAGTGCACCTTCAGAGCTGATGGGCAAAAAATGAGAGCAAATAAACAATGAAAATTCCAAGAGCTGACCTAAATGTTTAGTGTATACCTCCAGGCATTTTCACATGGTTTAATAATCTTTCTGATCCCTATGGATAGTGCTTTGCTTCGATTTATTGTAAAATGGACTGATTACAAATGGATAAATTTATCTTATGTTTTCATACATCAGATACGTAAGCTTGTGAATGTTAACACTTAACAAATACAAACACCACAACTGGGTGGAGGCCTATAGGCTAAATATGAGTAAACATAAATGCATTCTTTTGTTGCTTCTTAGTAATTTTGTATTTAAAACAGGCTTCTGAACTGCCTGGAAGAAAACCTGAGCATCTGAATTCCAAATCTCTTTGGTTTGTAAGAGAAACAAATCAACCAGAGACTGTTCAAACCGTAATGCATAACAATACCTAAAATTTGTTTCTTCAGATTTGTTTTGCCTGCTTTTTAACTTCAGTTGAGAGAATAAGAATACACAATTACATTCATGAGAGAAAAGTGGAGTGCTCAAAACCCCCTGAATTTCCCAGGGTCTGAAATCTCTCTCATTTTTGTACGAAAAAAGGTTTGCAAATGCAATCACTTACAAACTCAACCCCGCAAGTGCTGTCAACTGTACATGCATAGATAATGCTGCACAGAAGTGTCACTTCTAATTTGTACTGTTACAGTTTATGAACTTGACTACTCAAAACCAATTTACATCTATAGAGGGCTGCCCCCCTTATGAAAGGTAGAGATTCCCACGGTCTCTTCAGCTTGATAATGGACCTCTCGGCAGCAGCATGACTTCAGCTGATTGACATACATCATTTCAAACCCTGACTGCTAATTGAAGAATGAGCATGCATGCCCCATTCCTCACCTTGATCCTCCTGATCTTTGTTTTCTTCGTCCTCTCTGCTTCCCTCATCTTCCTCTCCTGCATCCCTTGCTGGGCTAAAAACTTCACTGGATACTTCATGAAGAGAAGGCTCATCATCTCTACCCTCAGCAGATTCATCAGTGACTGAAATATGAGAAATTAGAAACACGGAAGAAAATTAATTTTTACAAATTTTCACTCAGCCATTGTTTTCATGCAGTAGCTAATAACTCCTACTGAAGTCTATCAGTACTTAAAGGGGGCTTCTAAGAAAGATGGAGGCAAACTTTTTAGCAGGGCATGTTGCGACAGGACAAGGGGGAATGGCTTTAAACTAAAGGGGGGTAGATTTAGACTAGATATGAGGAAGACATTTTTTACGCTGAGGGTGGTGAAACACTGGCACAGGTTGCCCAGAGAGGTGGTGGATGCCCCATCCCTGGAAACATTCCAGGTCAGGCTGGACGGGGCTCTGAGCAACGTGGTCTAGTAGAAGATGTCCCTGCTCATTGCAGGGGGGTTGGGCTAGATGACCTTTAGAGGTCCCTTCCAACCCAAACTATTCTGTGATTCTATGATTCTAAGTCTGCAGTCTTTACTCACATGAGAAATCCCACAAAATCTTCTGTAACTGTTTATAATCAGGTTTGTGTAACAGGCCATGATATAGACTAAAATGATTCACAGGCTTCCCAAGACAGTTGTATATCATTATGCTATGTGAGATAAAACAGACATATATATATATATATATATAATGCAGTTTATGAACAGGCTTTGAAGTTCCTAACATTCAATATGTGGTAAATTATAGGAAAAACAAAACAAAACAAAAAACTCTCACACCACTTGATATTAAACCTGAAAAACACGGTTTCAGGAGATAGTCAAAGCATGGAGTTTCCAGCTGTCCAGCAGAACAAACCTGCAGTTGATGGCATTTTCTCCTCTTCAGTTACTGCTGCTACTGCTCTTTCTTCCACTGCTTCTGCTGCTGCTGCTGCTGCCACTAGGGAGGCTTCTCTGGGAGAAGGTGGGTTTTCCCCATGGGGAGTCCAGAGTGTTAATTTGGTAATTTCTGATGCTTTCCATTTTGGTGCAACAAGTAATGAGGGTTCCTCCTCTTCTTCTCCCTCCCCTTTACCCTAGAAGACAACTCATGAAATCCAGCATCTTACAGGTATTAAGGGGTAACTAAGATCATGGTTTTGTGTACTAAAACCTCTTTATCTGGGCTCAAAACAGCAATGACATGGCCTTTTAAAGTATATACAGCTGGAGAAACTTCAGCAGCCACAAATCTTGAAAGAGAACTACACTTTGAACCTTGATGAAGTCAGTTGACTATTACTATATGCCTGTCTACAGCACAACAGCGGCACATAAGACCCGATGCTCTGTCTGGTAGATGCTATCTCACACAGGAACGGAGTGGTGAAACAGCTCTTTCTGCCTCAATATTTGCTTAGGGAAGACCTTGGAATGGATCTAGGAAGCAGTAAGGTACTGCACAAAGCTTGTGTTTTTGAAATTTGAAGATAATCTTTTTTATTTAAAAAATCATGCTTTATTTTATCCAAATATGAAGAAGCCTTAGTAATGGAATCATTATCTGTATTACAAGCTAATTTCTTTTATTTTTTTTTAAGTGGGCCTTGTTCTGCAATTACTTCAACTAAAGAAAAAAGAAGCAAAATTTAATCTTACTTTAGTGACAGCACTGTCCCTTGCTTTACACAGTCACTACAGCATTCACATGAGAAGAAATTATTGTTCCTGAGAGTAACGATTTTCAGAAGCCGAGTGCTTAACCCTGGGGTTCTTAAATTCATGTTTACACTCCCACATCAATGGCCTAATTTTCCAAAATCAGCACATCCAACAATTCCCAACTGAACTGAGGATACTAGATACACATCACTTTGGATACTCGTATCAATCTGATACTGAATTTGAGGATCTCTTGCTTTTAGCCAAAAAAGCAAAACAGTCTCCATGTTTTGCAAATCTCTATCACTAATGATATGATTTTTTAAATTATTATTATTTTGTCCGTGTCTTAAGAAACAATTGCTGCATTGGAGAATTTTCAAAGAGTGTGTAATGGGAACTTATGTGTCAGACAACAGAGGTAGCAAACTCTAAGCTAAAATGTGGCATATTTTCTTGACATCAAAACAGTAATATTAAGATGTATGTCTTATTTCTATAGCTAATAATATGTCTTATTTCATAAAACAGGCCCTGATCCCAGCTGCTTCCTAGAATTATTAGGAGCTGTGGATATTAAGCTCCTAACAGGACCAGGACAACAATGGGTCATAATTCCAAAACACAAATCTGCTGGAAATTACCATTTGTATGCATAGCACCAAGCATTTCAGAAATATAAGAAGAAATATTTTTCATTGTTTCTGGTGTTCAGAACAAAGTGGAATACAGGTTAAATATACAGACAAATACATCTACATTATTCTGTGGTTTGAAGCTTCAAGTGTTTTGGGAAGGTCCTGATTCTTCTAAACTTTAGGCAGAAAGGACTCCTGTCTGCAAGTAGTGCAAAAATCACACCTTGTACTTGTCAAAGCTTACACAGTAGAGAAGCTAAAGAAAAAAGCAAAATGAAACCTCATTTAGTTCTTAAGAATGTATGAGTTTCTATCCTTTTTTGACTGGTTAGATCTACTTTAACATCAGTATCTATAAGGCATTTTATAGATTACTCGATAATAGATTTGATTTACTGAGTTCTCTGATATTCAGCATAATTTGCACTATTTCTTTTACCTGCTCTGATTGTACGTATTCACCATGCTGTTCACATCCAATATCAAAGACATATTTGCCATGACCTACAGGCTGCACAAAGATACAAAGAAGTCAGCAGAAGTACAAAGTTGGTACGTTCTAAGCATATAAATGTAAAATATGCTTTACTACCAAATTCATGCAATAGTCAATAACAATTTAGTTTGAAAGCAAAGTCGCAGAGAAAGTTGGCATTCTGTCCTACAGGTTAATTCAGTTTCATATGTTACACTTATGGTACGAGAAATACTACAAAAGATCAGGAGCCTAACTTCTTATTTTAAGTGGAAACAGATCATATTAAGGCAATTCCATGCTAACTATTCAGATGAATAGAGAGTTTTCCAGCACACTTACATTTCCATTCAAAAACTTGCCCTTAAATCTATGGTTTAGGTGAATAAGTTCAGCTTCTCCTTCCTGGTTTCCATTTACCCAACCACCAACATACTTAGATCCTGTGTCTTTATAGACATATGTACCTTGCCCGTGCCTAAGGAGAAAATAATAATTTTGCTTTATATTATTGAATATTAAGAATTTAGGATGTTGTTATACTTAAGGTATTAAAACTGTATTATTTAAGTGGCTGAAATGACTCAAGTTGGACTAAATTGCCAAGGTCATCCAGTAGCACTTGATTTGCTGCAGTCAGCCATGCTTTGAAAATAACCTTTGCATTTTAATGCCACTGGCTGACTTGAAACATCACTGTAAGAATGAAACAAACCTATTGTGGTTAAACCATTCTCCAGTATAGACGTCTCCATTTGCATACATGTACTCTCCATAGCCGTGTCTCTGGTCATTCACCCAGTCTCCTTTAATGAGAATACGATAAAAACAGAGTGAGACGTGGTGTATTTCATTGTGTGATATAGCAGTCAATTTGTAAAGTTATCATACATGAATCACTAGAGAAGGAAAAGAAAGCTATGACACCACTGTGATTCCTTACCATTCCTTACACCATTCCTTACTCCAAGCCCTTGCTCTTTTTTCCTCTGTCTGTCCCTCTCCACACATATTTATGCAGCTGCCTGACTTCCCTTTCATTTTGTCCATCACAATCTGTCTCCATTATCACTCTCCATTATCATTATGAACACAAGAAGTCGTATAACATCCTGCTCCTACCTTTAAATTTGGTAATGTATTACAGTTGCATTAGATAATGTGATATTTCCACTCAAATAAAAAGAGGGACTACTTTAGTTTGACTCATTTGCTAAAATTGTCCCGTCAGTGAGGGGGCGTATATACTTAAAAGGATGCTAGATTGTGTGTCTTAATTACTCTTCTATTCAAACTTAAAAGAAATAAAAAAAAAAAAATCACAGGTGCGTATGCATATGCGTATGTGAGGCAAGATTGGGCTGCTCTTTTTGCTCTCTGTTTCTAGCCCCCACAATGTGAATTTCTTTCTTGCCTAGCTTAGAAAGGAGGGGGGGAAATATTGTCCCTTGAGGCCTAACTGATATTCAGAGTGTTTCGGGTACTCTCCTGGAAGAGGGGAAACAATGCGAGTTTCAACTTCTTCAAACTTCAGAGGCATCCCAATCCCTGAGTAAGTGGTCTAATCAGTAGACTATTTTTAAGGATGGACCTAACAAAGTGCTAAAATACTTTATACTGAACACATCTATTGTTCTAATCATTATTCAGAAATAAGTAACTATACTCTCTTCTACCAAGATTGCACTGATTTGTAAAAGTTACTTAATATTTCTCAGGACTTGGAACAGCCCACTTGAAAGGAGGACATGACAAGAATAAACCACTACTAAATACCATGCTTCTCACAATAATCGACATAAATCCCCATAAATAAACCCCACACTTCTCAGAGCTTGTAGTAAAAAAGGAATAAAAGGAAAAAATTTCATCACAAATTTATCTTCTTAAAATAATACATTGTCCAATTCACTATCTCCTTGCATTTGGGGTGGGGGAGGGTGAGGGGGGAATGTGTCCTTTCAGTTACAGAAATCCTTGCAACGGTGTTCAGTGTTTTACCTTCATATTTTGATCCATCTGGATAAAAAAAAATACCCTGGCCGTGCTTTTTGTTTTGAAGATATTCTCCAGTGTAGCAAGCACCATTTCTAAATCTGTAGGTCCCCTGAAACATATTTGGTATAGATAAAATACTTGTCAGTTCTCACTCTTGTTTCAATATAGCGCCCAAACTAACAGAACTGCTGAAACATAAGCACAACCACTGCCTTCTGTCACTGTCTTACCTGTCCACTTCTGAAACCATGTTTATATTCTCCATCGTATGTATCCCCATTGGGTAGATATGCTTTTCCACGTCCATGTCGCTCACCTTCTGAATTGCGTTCACCATCATACTCCTGATCAAATGTGAAAAAAAATTGTTTAAGAGGGCTAGACCTGGCCGAATCTAACCTCATTAGACAGGAAAATGGCTGTTCGCTCAAAGCTGCTCCAATTCAGCTTGAATCAGAGACTGCAGGAGCAGCCGGCCAACAGATGTACTGCTTATGCAGACACTTTCATCAGGTCCTGGCACAAAGAGGCTTCCCTCCCTTCCTGACACACTACTGGAAAGTATGGATGACTGGTTTTCATCCAGTGGAGAAAGTTAGGCAGGTCCCAACGGAAGCGGTACAGCCCCACTTCTGAAACTCCTGTGCCCACGGAAGAAGCCCCTCGGGAGCTCTCCCAGGCTCGGCACGGCCAGCATACAGTATTCAAGACCCCCTGACCGGTAACGTTCACTCTTCCCTTCCCCGCTGGCGCTCCCCGACCCCCTGCCCGAGTCGCCCGTGGCCGTGAGCCGCTTCCCGCCCCGCTCCTCCCCAGCGCCCTCGGCGGCGGATGCTCCCAGCGGGGACGGGCCCCTCGCGGCAGCA
>NW_008825113.1:5619542-5622772 GCF_000699105.1 Pygoscelis adeliae
AAGAAGCCGCCCGGGCTGCCTGGTGGCTCTCGGCGCGGACGCGCTGGGGGGGGTGCACCGACCGCCAGAGGACTGTCGTGCCAATAAACGCTCGGGGGTGTGGGACGCCGCCTTTCCCCCGGCACTGATCGCCCTTCTGCTTGCGCTTAGCTTTTCCTGACCTGTACCTTAAGTGTCGTGAAACAGGCCGGTGACATTTGAGATGAGGCCTGAGACCCCTCAGTCTTCTGAGAGCTCCCAGTAGTTTGGCCGGTTTGGCCTGTAAACAACATGTATTGGGTTTTTTTCTGTCAGGTTTAATTATGTTGAGAAATTCCAGTCCATGGATCTTCTCTTTTTCTTTTATACCTTAACAGTTTCAGTCTGATGAGCCTCATTCACCTGATGAACAGACCAGACATTTTCCCCTGCGCAGCCTGGTGAGTCCCACTGGAAATTCAGCACACTCCTTAAATTGGAGCCAGAAGGCCGACGGCATTCAGCTCCAGGCTCTGAAACCCCACAGGATTCCCACAGCTAGCTTGACGGTGCATGTCCGATGGCACGGTTAGAGACAGAGCACCCACATGTACTCATCAAGAGGCGTCACAGAAACGTGCTTTGGCTGTCACCGGCACGCCTGGGGCACTGTCGTACTGTTAGCTGTCAGGCTCTGCATTTTGGGGAGCCTTGAAGAGATTCTCTTGTTTTCTATGCAAAGCACAGCAGAACGGTCCATATGGGTAACTCAGGGGTCAGGACAGAGGTGGGGAAATGCTCTGGCGCTAATCACTTGCTGGAGCTTAGGCACTGGAAGTCATCAAACCACCGTGTGATCTGGCCTGGAAAATCCTGTGTTTCTGCACAAATGAATGAAGGAAGTGCAGGTTACCTCTACCGCTATTTTTTCTAAGTTGCACTGAACTGCTGCAGTGACAGGGGCGCTGCGCAGTTCTAACAGAGTTACTAGTGAGATAGCACAACGATGAGTCAGTCAGGTTTTTACATCACTTAAACATCTTCTGCTTTCACACATACAATTACTTTTACTTCCACTAATTTTTTTTTCTTCTCCTTTTAGTAACTGTAACTCTCAGTAACCTTAATACATAGGAAATTCTCTGTATTCTGACTTTTCTCCAAACCCCTCTACTCAGTCAGCCTCAGCCTTGTCAACTCTGATGACAAGCTCAGTCACCTCAGCCAGTCAAGATCCTCCCATACTAATATGATTACAGCTAAATCAATGCTGGGAGGCAAGAAGAGGGCTCTCCTTTCTCAAAACGCCAAGAAGAGTGGAATGGAGTAGCTCACAAGGAACAGGAGAGAGGATAGTACATCATAGCCACCCTCGGTCCATATTAAGCAACCATTAATACCCCATATGGAAAAGATCTGTTTTGCATTTCATGTCGCCTTTTTTTTAATGTTTCGTATGTGAGCTGCAGTATTCAAAACCAATCACTCTTTAAAATGACCTTATTTGTCTCGATGCAAGTGCTTTGTTATTCTTTACAGAGGAAAATGCCGTAAAAATCTACCTTGGCAAAGGGAGACGATGGTGACTGCATTATGGCTCATGCCCGTCCCCTGCAAATGTTGAGGACGGGTTGTCTGGCTGAATGCAAGTGGTACTTTGCTTCTCTGCAAAGCAGCGGCTTCATAGTGCTTGCAGGAGCTTAGCAGGGCTCAGGGCCTGCCAGTGATACAGGAGTCAGGCAAATCACCTCACTATCACTTTGCACAGTGATTTAATGGCCGAGGTTTCACGAAAGGAGCCATGCGAGGATATGTGTGGTGGAAAGCTCTTCACTAACTAAGCACTGGGCAGAGGAGGTGACGCTCCTGAGGTAAGCAGCAAAAGGAGTGGCAAGTGGTTGGAAAACGTGGTGGAGGTCACCATGTACCCTACGTCAAAGCTTTACCACCCAAACTGGAAGAAAAACAGTGTCATCTCTATACAAAGATACACCATATATTCAGGTAATTTTCTTAGCTTTCATAGGTAGGAATCTAAATAACCATTATTTAGATAATAAATAAATAGTATTTATTTATTAAGATGTGTCATTTATGTGACATATGTGTCTTTTTGTTTTCAGTTGGGCAAAGATGAAAACAAAAGAGACTTACTGCTAAATATCGTCGTGTTCCTAGCTCATAGGAAGCATTTGGGCTTCAGAGTTAACACCCAGTTACTAATTTGAGAGTGCTCGAAACATTTAAGAACACTGAAATTAAATTTTGTTAGCTGGCAGAGCTTTACGAAGCTATACATTTATTAACTCAAAATTGTATAGTTATTTCTCTTTCCTGCACATCGCCAGCATTTGACTAGGGAAGCCTAATCTGCATAATGGCCATACTGTTAATAAGTAACTGCTCTGATTGCTTACCTCCTGCAGAACTGGATATGAATGCTTGTTATCTGAAGCATAGTCTGTGCATTTCCTCCTTTCTCACTCTTGATGATGCCTCAGTTTCTTCTTTCACCTAAGGATGGCTAAATTCTTTTATCCATGATAAGGTAATGTCTAATTATAAAACTGGTTATTTAGTCTGTGAGTGGCATGCCAATTCTAAGCAGACACTGCAGCTTAGAGTTGCAAGGGAAAATATGTTTGGGATACATATAGAGGTGCTCCCTGTTAAACTCGATGACAAAAATAACCGGATATGTCTTTTGGCTTCAAAGTTCACGTAGCCCAAGGGACAGCTGTGACACAAACAGGACGCAGTGACAGGCCGTCAGAGACACTCCCCCTAATGATCACTAACTGCTCTTGCTCTACATATTGTTTCACAGTCCTGGAGGAGGAAAGGGTCTGAAGGAAGAACAGTTCATTTTCTCGGGAAACAGACAGGAACTATTTCTTTATAAAATTTAAACTGCTCTGAACCTAGAAATGGCAGATAGCACAAACATCTGTGTGTCGGGATCACATAGTTTGACCTATATGAGAGAGGCATGATTTAAAGTTTTCTATACCTAGAAACTGTCTTATGAGGACAACAACAGCTTATGCGGATGCATATAATTAATGACAAGAAGGATAGATTTTGTAGTTTCTGGTGTCTCAGTTGCATTTGGGTGTGTTTCAATGTCAGCTTAACGTTAAGCTTTAAGTACGTTACTATTGAAAGAAGGGCTGCTGTCATCCTTATTTTCTTGTTCTTTTTCCTTTTCCATAGAATCATAGAATAGTTTGGGTTGGAAGGGACTTCTAAAGGTCATCTAGTCCAACCCCCCT
>NW_008825113.1:5624877-5631760 GCF_000699105.1 Pygoscelis adeliae
ACCCCCGTTTCAGGAGTGGTTGAGACATTAGTCAGTCAAGGAGAGTGACACTGGGCCCCTCCCCATGGCTGGCTTCTGGAGCTTTCTCTTGGGGCATTGTCTGTGCTCACAGCACAGTCACTTGGGCCTCGCCCCTTACAGCAGGTCTCCCATTTCGCTCCGGAGAGGGCCCACATTTTCCCTCATCTTCCTTTTATCCCCGATGTACCTATAGAATCTTTTCTTGTTGCCCTTGACGTCCCTGGCCAGATTTAATTCTATCAGGGCTTTAGCTTTCCTAACCTGATCCCTGGCTGCTCAGACAATTTCTCTGTATTCCTCCCAGGCTACCTGTCCTTGCTTCCACCCTCTGTAGGCTTCCTTTTTGTGTTTGAGTTTGTCCAGGAGCTCCTTGTTCATCCATGCAGGCCTCCTGGCATTTTTGCCGGACTTCCTCTTTGTTGGGATGCATCGCTCCTGAGCTCGAAGGAGGTGATCCTTGAATATTACCCAGCTTTCTTGAGCCCCTTTTCCCTCCAGGGCTTTGGTCCATCAAAGGACCAACATAATACCATAAATATTCTTAAGGTCCTGCTGATCTTGTATCTCAATTTCATTTGGCAAAAGGCCCGAGAGGGTTAGCAGGTGTGCTCATTATCTGCTCTGCTCTTACTGCTGGCTCAGCTGGCAGCTGCCAGCACCGATTGCCGGTTGCCCTGGCAGGAGAGGGCAGAAGCTGCCATAGCTGCAAGCTGCCCTGGAGAAGCTCCTGGTTTGCAGTTTGAGCAGAAGCCCCGTAGGGAGAGGGAGCTCCAGAGAAACCCAAAGCCGTTGCTGCCAGAGGTGCTTACAAACAGGGAAAGACAGTGACATAGCAAAGCAAAAGGCTGCTAGGCACAGGACCCCGTAAGGTGCTTCCTGCGGGAGAGGACAGCCCTGGCTGTCCTTTCATCCTGCTTTGCAGGGCCTCACTTTGAATTTAGCCAGAGAGCTCCTCTGTAGGGAGGAACGGCCAAAAGGCGCTTTTAAGGCCTGCTATGCTCCCGGCTCTCTTTGGACTTTACCCTGTGTTAGGAGCGGGGAGACTTTTGGCAGTGCTGAGGTTTTGCGGGGAAAATGCTGCTGTGCCAGGCCTGGCCTCAGGGGCTCCTTCCAGCACTGACAGCTTTGAAAACACATGTTGCACAATGAACATCAGAAACAACAGTACCATTTGTTCACCCCTACATTGCAGTCAGTGTCTCGCTTCAAAAGGGTGATAAAAATACAGCGGGGTGCACACACTACCTCTGATGTGGTAAAGGTGGTGTGCTTCTTTTATATATGGGGTCTTCCCTTTCCACTAAAGTGCAATAGGGACATATACAGGTCACTTCCATTCTGTTTAGGAAATTGTTGCTAATGTCTTTTCTCAAGACTTTTATGACAGTCAGCGTTACTACTGCTACTAAGAAAGCAGCTGGCATTCATGGGGTGAAAAAATATCTTATGGTCAGTATAAGAATAAAGCAGCGTTAATACTACATTTTTCTCTACTTCTCTCTGGAAGTGGGTTTTATCTCATTAAATAAACAAAACCCCAAACGTAAGCTTCTTTATTTAGGCATAGCTTGTAATGACATAAAGCTAAAGCAGCCCAATCCTTTCGTCCGCACCATCTGAAGTCCTAACCTGGTAACTCAGAATGAATTCAATAGAGAAGAATGAAATGGTTGAGGTAGATGGGACTAATGTGCTGCCTCCTCATTCCTGTCAGCTCCAATACCTTCGTACTTCATCCGCTTATACATGACTTGCGAGGCAATTGCTTCAGTGTAAGCTCTCTCTTGTGGTCTGCTTTCTAATTTACCATGGTATTTGTAACTGTTCTGGTATTTGATTTCTATTAAAATACACCTCAGTCCTCCCTTCTCATGTAACTACCTTCCAGTGATCAAGTCTGCAAGCATGGAGAAATGAAATCTATCAGTAGTCTACCTGCCTATTTCAATCTGTTTACTCCTCAGCAATTGTTTCCATAGCCATTCCTTGTACTTCCACTCAGCTCTCCAGGCAATTTAAGAAGAGTAGAAATAAGGGCAAAGTAACAAGAGAAACTCTCCCATTTCCTGCTGGAAGCAGTGTCCTGGTTTCAGCAGGGATAGAGTTAATTTCCTTCCTAGTAGCTGGTACAGTGCTGTGCTTTGGATTTAGGGTGAGAACAATGTTGATAACACATTGATGTTTTCAGTTGTTGCTAGGTAGTGTTTATACTAGTCAAGGACTTTCCAACTTCCCATGCTCTACCAACTGAGAAGGCTGGAGGAACACAAGAAGCTGGGAGGGGGCACAGCCAGGACAGCTGACCCAAACTGGCCAATGGGATATCCCATACCATGTGACATTCCATACCATCTGACATCATGCTCAGTATATAAAAGCTGGGGGAAGAAGAAGGAAGGGGGGAATGTTTGGAGTGGTGCTGTTTGTCTTCCCAAGTCACCGTTACGTGTGAGGGAGCCCTGCTTTCCTGGAGGCAGCTGAACATCTGCCTGCCCATGGGAAGTAGTGAATTAATTCCTTTGTTTTGCTTTGCTTGCGTGCGTGACTGTTGCTCTACCTATTAAACTGTTTTTATCTCAACCCATGAGTTTTCTCACTTTTACCCTTCCGATTCTCTCCCCCATCCCACTGGTGGGGGGGTGAGCGAGCGGCTGCGTGGTGCTCAGTTGCCAACTGGGGTTAAACCACGACAAGCAGGATTAAATTCTTCAGGATAAGTTCCTCAAAATAGATGTTCTTCTTTTGTAATGAAGGATGGTCTATATATGGTTTTACAGATTCCATTTATAATAATACAGCTCGGTTGTGTTGTTCGTTTTTTTTTTTTTAATTCTGCGTTCTCAGCACATTCTCATTCCTTTTTCTGCGAGCAGGTGGCTGAAGGTATGAGAGCTGATCTGGGTCTCTAGCCAGGGAAGCTCCAACCTACCTACAGGGGCCGCCGATCCCTGTAGCAACAGGTCACGCGCAGCAGCTCTGCCCACGACTCCCTCCAGCAGATCCTACCCCAATGGACACCACTGTTCCTATAACTGCTTTTTTTACAGATCTTTCCTTAGACGGCATGAGGTGGTTTAACAGTCCCACTCTCCACCCCTCCGGAAAGGCCTGGGGAGAGTCGGAGTAGCATACTGGCAGCACCCCTGATCTCAGTTTTCTGAATGGAACAGGAGACTGATAGGCAACTCACAGGGTTCCAATAAACGCCATTATTCCTAATTGTCTCCTGCAGCCGTAGCAATATCTATCCTTACATGGGAGGCCTGGAGGCAGTTTTACTGCTCCCCCACCTCCATGTTCCACTTGCTGTAGGTTTTTTTCTTCGTAAGTGGCCTGTAGCACTCGGGTACCGTCCTGCTCTGGCTGGGGAAAAGGCTGTGCTGGCACAGTGGTCTCGTCTGCTGGTCTCTTTTCCTAAAGATACCGACTGGTGGTTCTCACTGGCTTTCTGGCAAGCTAGATGCGATGAAAGTACCAGTCTGGAAACCATGTCGTCATATTAGTGTGGCGCTGTGCCGGCGCTAAAATTTCTCATCAACAGGCAGGATATACTGTGCTAACTCATCGAGATGGCTTCCAGACCACAGCTGGCTTACCTCCAGCCCTTTCTGAGTATGGCCGCAGCAGGGCTATACCTGTCTACTCCCAGCCATACGGGCCTATCCTTCACAGCCTCCTTCTGTTTTGGCTCTTTTGGATATTACTTTTTTTTTGCCTGCCAAAGCTCAACGGCAGGTTCTATTTGGATTGCACCCAGTGTTGATGTGAATTGCTTATACAATATCCCAGCTGCTCTGTTGGGAAAACAAAGCATGTAAAACTAATAAAGGCAACTAAAAGCCATGATTATATCAGTCCTGAGAATTCTCCTTCTTGTGTGGAATAAAGTCTAAGTAAATACCCATTTTTATATAGTAAAGTACTATTTAACAACCCATTATTATGTAAAGAAGTTACGAACTTTTCTGATCCCTTAAGACAAAGAGATCACTCAGTGGCTAAACAGATTAGCCTTTTCCATCTGTGCAATTATGAATCATAAAATATACTCGTGCAATTTACTGGAAGGAAAATAAATACATTAATCATCTAAAGGATGCAATAGTCTGCGTTCAGACCTCTGTTCAGCCAGCATGAAGGTTCAGCCGAGCAAAGGAAGGACTATGATGACATCCACTGACTTCAAAGTCTTTTGCTACATCAGGGCTTGAGGAGTTAAGAGCACCACTCTTGTTCAGTGGAAGTAAAATTTAACTGTCAACAAGGAAATTAGATTATCTTTTCTGAGAGAAGTGCCAGCAGAAGCATACGTAAGCATCTGTCAACTCATACATCTTTACTTCTCTTTGGTTTCGCAGACAAGAACACGCCCTTTTCTATTTCCTCTAGTGTGAACATTGCCAGAGGCTTAGAAAGCCAAGCCGCTGCCACGCTTGCTACCCAATGCAACCATTTACTGGACCGTATCCAGCGTCTGTGTTTCCTTCTAGAAAGGAACTGGCAAAACGTCCTT
The DNA here is from genome assembly GCF_000699105.1 of Pygoscelis adeliae. Classification (NCBI taxonomy): domain Eukaryota; kingdom Metazoa; phylum Chordata; class Aves; order Sphenisciformes; family Spheniscidae; genus Pygoscelis; species Pygoscelis adeliae. The sequence goes on from NW_008825113.1 coordinate 5,629,412, forward strand.
TCTGTTCTTCTCTGTGAGGCTCTGGATTACATATGTTATTTTAAAAAATGGGGTTTTGTGTCATGTTCTTTAACCATTTACTCCTGGCTGCAGACCCCTTTTTATCTCCGACCGACCTCTGGCCCTCCTTTGACAGTCTGCGCCCGCAGGCCGTTGTGCCACCGGCAGCACAAGCTCGTGCTGCTCCTCCTTCTCTCTGCCTTCTTACTTATTTGATGGCTTCTGGCAACTGCAGCTGCTGGTGGCCAGCACTGGCATAGCAGAGGGAGCAGCTGTGCCAAGCGTGGCAGCCAGCAGGTTTCTGCAATGTTAGAGGAATGGAGTAGGAGGGGCCTTTATTTTAATGGGAGATGCCGTTTCTACTTCAAATAGGAAAAATATCAGGGGGTTTTGTGGCTGCTTGGCTCGTGCTTTTTTGCAAGCTGCGTGTAACTGAAGACAGAAAGGTACTCAGGTGAGGTTACATTCTTTAAGGAACTTCAAAAGGGCCAAGCCAACGTCAATTTAAAAAATATGAGGATCCTGCACGATGACGATAGTTGTGATAATTTGGGATGGCTAATCGTGTATGCAGACAAATGCACTGTGATGGGTCTGACCTTTTCTGCTGTGAAGGGACAAATCTTCATTTGTGTGTGTGTGTGTGCGCACCGGTCAGGATAGATGGTGCCCGCGTGCCTTCCCGTGCTGGTGCAAAAGCGCAGCCACGATTCACGCAGATCCCTTTTCCTAGAGGAGCGTTCCCTGTCTAGTTTTATCTCTGCTAAATGGTTGTTACAGGAGAAATTACAAACATCAACATACATAGATGCTCTGCTCCGGCTGTAGTTACCCCATCTATATCTGATGTTAGAGCGGGCTTTTCCACCCCAGGGAACAAATGCCCTCTCTGTAAGACAATGGCATTTCCATGATACATCTGCTCAGAAGAATAACGAGGCTTGAAGTATTTCCTTGTCCGGCTCATGCACTGTCATACGGGGGACTGTAAACATGGGGAGCTAAAGCGGCTCTGGGACGCGCCTGCTCATGCTCCACCTCCAAGTGTTGAGCCGCTAAACTCACCCCTACTGCCCAGGGCACCAGCCATTTCAGCTGAGCTGATGGGGGCTTGCAGCAGGTGATTTTTCTTTTGGATTCGCAACGGACATGGGACTGTATTGTCAAAAAGCCACTACGCGCTGTCCGTTCCCCGAGACACTGGATGAAACTCCGGCGTCTTACGCTGCATGACAGTTCTGTAAAAGCTGTGCTAATGCGAGACCTTTTGATGCTGAGTAGCGGCTTTTGCTTTTATCTGTGAACCAAAACCATCTTCTCAGAAGGCAAGACTGATACTAATCAAGAGCAGTGCATTAGCTTTTCAAGTAGGAACTTTGTAGCATTTGGGGAGATGAAGTGAAGACTTCTTTTTAACCTCCGATTCACTACTTCCAAATCTCAGCTAGAAGGATGTGAGCCTGAGCAGCAGGCATCACCTGCCACTGACAAGCTTAACGGCAGCAGACTGGGCAACACCCGTCTGCATTTGCGAGGGTCTGGTGCAACTCCGAGACCCTGGTTCTGCAACCGTCATCGTAAGGGAGACAGGCTTGTGCAGCGGCTGGGAGGAAGTGAAGGAAAGATGCCACTGGCATCCTGGAGCAAAGCCAAGCACGCATCTAAGTGTTTGAAATGTGGGGCCTAAGTAATATCCTGCTGGGAGTCAGGGAGTTTCTGTTATTGGAATTACCGGCATAGGCAGTGCAAGAGGAGAGGGAAGAGACAAAATAAACCTGAACATTTTAGCGAGTGCCTTAAGTGGGTTGCTTGTGCCAGGCAGGTGATAAGCCTCTACAAGGGACAAACAGTTATACAGATCTATTAAAACCTGCACAAGGTAACTAAGCAGCTATCCGGTTTTGGATGAAATAAACAGCGCAGTTACCAGCACCGGTGAGGTGGTCACGATAAAGAAACACACCTGCAGCTGAAAGTACGCATTTACATAACTAACTAAGCTTTGAAATATATGTGGGTGCTGAAAATGGAAAAGCACTTGCAGGATCAGGAAACCAGAAGGCAAATAAATAATTTTTCTTCTTTAAAGAAGTGCCACCGAATTTTTCTGTCAGTTTTCAGATGACCTGGTGCGTGATTTCTTAACGTTTGCGGTTTGGCACCAGAAATACCTTCGCGTGTTTCAGGCAGGCAGCCGACAGCGCTGCAGTGAAGCACCTGTGCACACCCGCCCGGGCCGGGGCCAGCGGCCTGCCTGGGGGTCGCACTGGCGATGCCGGCCAAGGCAGAGGGCGTCGGGCCGCCTGCGGGCCGCCACTCTGGAGAGCCTGGAGTGGGAGAGGAGAGGCC
>NW_008825113.1:5632530-5637376 GCF_000699105.1 Pygoscelis adeliae
CTGCCGGGGCTCAGGCGGTCGCCTCCCCTGCCACCGCCCCCGGGTCTCCGTTTTCTTTCCTTCACCTTTTGTCTTGCTTTCCCCCTTTTATTTCTTCGAGGCTGGGCTTGCTGTGTGACCCCCTTCCTCCGCCCCAGCCGGCAGGGTCAGGCCCCGGACCCGGGGAGGATTGTTTTGGGGGCGTCCCTAGATTTTGTTGGTAGCGGAGGGAGTAATTCTGTGCTTGTGCCCCTAAGGGTGCGCGGCCGCAGGCGGGAGCCCGCTGAGCAATTGTAAGCCAGAGGCAGAGACCAGCCCTCGGCTGACATTGAACTGCCTGAAACCTCCCCGTGGGGTGCGAGTGGGGACTCCCGGGGGCCACCGCACCTCGTACCGCTGGGGAAGGCCCGCCGGCGGGGAGAGGCGTGTGCTTGCCACCTTGCCCTTGCTCAGCTCCTAGCCTGGCCCCGCAGGACCGCGGGGTGAGGGTGTGCTGTCCTTGGCCTGGCTAGACATTTAGGGAGGCTGGGTGGCTGCCCTGGCTTCCACTGGGTCATCTGGTGTTGTAGTAGCCCCTGGTGTGGTGCAGTTGGTAATGCAGGGTGCGGGGACGCAGGTGTGGATTCATTGTGTATTCACAAGGACTCTTGTCCCCTGTTGTTAAGCCAGGATTAACTGTTTTCCACTTTCTGTATTAAATGGAAGGAATATGGCTATTTAAGGTCCAAAGCTGATGGATTTGGCAATTTATGGCTCAGGTGCTGAGCTGTTGGGTATTAAGCACAATATGCATTTGATCTGCATGTGTCTAAAGGCCCTTGGAGTCCTTGAGGACACCCTGATGAGGACTTGGTATTAACCACTGTCTCTGCATACACAGAATTAATGTCTGCCCTCCAGGGGAGCTGTGTACAACGGGGCAGGGGCCAGGCAGGAGCTTCGCGCTCTGTCTCCAGCGTGCAGCACAGCTGAGCCAAGGTTTGCAGTATTTGCAGTGGTAAAGGCCAGTCACGAAAGACCATATTTTCCTGAAACAGCGAGGGAGCTATGTTTCAGCCAGTGCAGTGGGAAGCCTGAAGAAGCAATACAAAGTTTGGAAGGTAAATATGGATTCAAATTAAGTACAGGAATATTGCTTTATACGTTGCAGTACAATGAGGAGGAAGCGAGAGTATTTTTTTTTCGTTGTCAGGTAAAATAGTTGCTGAAAATGAAAGAACAGAGAACCAGTTTGAGTGATTGAATTGGAGCTTGTCCTTGGGCTTCATTAGTAAAATGGAAATATAAAGGATGTGTTGGTAGACTACCAGTTATGTGTTGTAGCCTGTTAATGTCATTTCTGAAGAATAGCTTGGTTTTAAAATCTGGTTTAATCTACAGCAGGATGCAGTATTTATAACCTGTTACCGCAAGTTTTACTGCCACAAGTTTCTTTGCTTTTGTGGGGGAAGTTTTATTTGTTTATTAAAAGCACATGAATGTCAGAGGAACTTATGGATATATGGGGACAGAGATAAGCTGTTGAAGAGTGAGTCAGCCCCTATCAAATAGAGTTAGTTCTCTAAACGCTGCTGATAGTCAGTTGCCTTTGCTAGGGCCTTGTGACTCTGGACTTACAGCCAGGATATGCTGTTAGGAGGTGGTGTGAGTATGATCTGTGCAGCAGGTGTGCAGATGTGCAACCCTATGTGGCCACTTAGCATTGAAACCTTTTTGTAAGACGCATGAAATCGTCTTCTGCTTACACTAAAGCTGTTAAATAGTATTTGCTAAACAATTATGTTTCTGTGATGACAATTGCCTTGTCCCATTATATCTTAAGGGAACTGTTTAAAGAGGTTTATGACCTCAGATTTTTGTTCTTTGCCAGCGTCTCAGTTTTTTCCCAGTAGGTATTTCTGTCACCTCACTTAAAGCGTGGTCAGTTAAATAATAGTTTCGGTGTTTGGGATAACTATGAGAGAGGGGAGATGGGGCTTGGGATCACCCTGAAACAGATCTATTACTGCTGGAAGAAAAGTTCGCTCCTCCTCTGGGCTGCTTGCGCCCACCTCTTCTTACCTTTCTTCTCCCACTGGAGCGATCCACAGCTCATTTCAACCAAACACGAAATTACTGACAAGCAGTTCTTGTTTTGAAATTAGTTCAGCTGACCTAACTAGCTAGCCGTGGCTTTAAGGGGCAGTCCCACCTTTAGTCCCTGCCTTTATGCTCCTGTTGCTTTGGATTCATCCTACGTAGCAGTTTTGTGGCCTCGGAGTGAGTTAATATTCTCTGTTGGATCAGCTGTTTTTCAGGGCAGGTTTTCTGGTGGATCAGCCATCTGAACCATCACGGTATGACTATAAGGTCTGACACAGAGGGAGGCAGGGACCTGCAGCTGGAGGTGGGAGAGGGGAGGAGGGTGTAGGGTTGCACTTTCCCTAACCTCTGCAACCTCAGAGAGGAGGTAGGAAACTCATGTTGGGTGGGAATGATTATGGGGTTTGCTGATTAATTGCCCAACCAGTTATCTGATTCCGGGCTGGGGGGCAGGGGAGGAGGTGGAACATGCCAAACGAGATTAGCAAGTCAGTTCACTTTTAGGGGAGGAAGGTGTCAAGCTGAACCAGGACACTGTGGAAAAATGAAAGGTATGACAAAGATGTGTTAGGATAAAGGAGCAGACCCTTGATCTTTTGGTGGGATATTCTGTTATGTGAAGAGGTGGTAGTTTTCCTCCATTCCTGGGGAAAAAGCCTATGTGGATAGTGAAGCTTTCAAGTTGCCAGCTTTGACACAGCAGATACTGTTTGCTGTTGTCATTCAGCTGGCTGAGGAGGAGTAGTTTTGATTAGTAAGATGGGGCAATAAAGATGAGAGGGGAGAGGCTCACACCTTTGCCTGCCCTGTGGCAGCCTCTAAAATTCCGAGGTTAAGATGAACCCTTGGTCTTGGCAGGTGTGTTTTCTTCAAAGGAGATTTTGCTTTAGCTCACCTCCTGTTGTTTACCAGGAGAGCTAGTCCTGATTCCTACCAGCTTCCCATCAGGAGCATGGCAGTGGCTGGTGCTGGCATTAAGCCCACTAGCTGGGCTACCGGGAGCATAGGGGTTATGTTGCAGACCCTGGTGTGTTATTTGGCATCCTGCTGGGGTGGCTCTGCTGTTAGCACCCAGGGAGGCTCGGCTTGCATGCCTGAGTTGTAGTCACACCTTTTGCCTACAGTGTCTTTTGTCATCTTTTTGTCATCAGTTGGCTCAAGACTTGCTGGGAAATAACAGTGCAGCTAGTTCCTCTTGCAGCACCTGTAATAAAGGGTACTGTGCATCTTTTTCTGTTGAGGGGCTTCAGACCAAATTTGAAGAAACAGGAGGAACTCTGCAAGATTTTAAACCAAACTGAATTGATGCTGCCACAGTCTCACTCTTCCCTGAATGCCACATACGCACGTGAGCCTGCCTTCTCCCTTGTGTTGGATGAGCTGGTGCAGGGAGCTCAAGTGGTGAAAAAACTTTTTTTTTTTTCTTTTCCAAGTTTTCTGATGATGTGGTGCTTTGTGCAGTACTGATACTGGGATGGAGAAATCAGGGTGGAAGAGGGACTGGTGGCAGCATTGTTCAGCAGCACCCACTCTCAAGCTAGAGGAGTCTCTATTCTGGGCTGAAAACACTACAGTCATTTTTGAACAAATTTCAATCTCATGAGTGTTTCTGATGTGTTAAAATAGATCTTTGTAAGGTGGGGAATTGCCTATTTGTAGTCTTTCTGGGACAAAAGCAGAGTGTTTTGATGTCAGCTTGCTTTGGATCATGTTTTAAGTGCATCTTTCCCCTGTGTCCCCTCTTCTTTATACTGTGTTGACTTCTCAAAATAGATTATACGTGATAAAATTCAGAAAAGGCTGCAATTTATATTGGCTTAGAGGTCTCCGTTACATTTTTGATGTCTAGAAGGTTAGTTATGGTAATTACTTGTCTCTGAAATAGATAATTGCTTATTCAATTCTTGTGATTAGAAAATATTACAATAACTCAATAAGAATATTTACTTAGCAGCTTCTCTTGTTTGAAGATCAGCAATTAACAAAGGCAGAGTGAAGAATTTGCCACGTCGTGACTGAAGGAATAAGAAAAAAACTTACAGGGAGATCAACTCAGCAGCATATCTTCCAAGTTTGCTAACAGCCTACCATTGCACGGCTTTGGAAGGATCTTTGTTACGCTTTCTGAAGAGCAGATAACGTTGTCACAAGTACATAATTGTGTCGCCTAAAATTTGATACCTGCTGTAGAGTAGATGGCTCAGCTTCCTCCTGGAATTCGCTTCATCACTTCATTTTCACGAGATCAGTGGTAAGTCTTGAAGTATGGTGGTGATCTTTGTTTTGGACAATGTGAGTTTGTATGTGGGGAAGGTGATGCTGTTGCTTTGCTCTATTGTTGCTTTTTCATTGCTTAATATATACAGCAAGAAAATATAGTCAGTTGTATAATAAATAAATATTGCTGACATTTAAAAAGTGAGATACTTTGTTGGGGGAACCCAGACAGATCCTTACTAGTAAAGTGTGCCAGAGAATAAAGCCTTTTGTCCTTTTCTTTGCAAGGTATGTATTTGGAGGGATAAATTTCAGATTTTTATTTTCAAACTCTTGGGTGGAGGGGTGCTTGAGGTTAGCTTTCCTTTCTTAACCAGAAATGTATTTTCTCCCCCATAATTTGATGTGTAATACAGACTTGCAGAATTACAGTTTTAGTTCTTGCTACTGTAATATTTAAAAAACACCAAACAAACAAAAAAGCAAAACAAAACCAAAACCTCTTTCCTTTAGGAAAACTAATCCTGGAAGCTGGATGTCATCAGTTTTTGTGCTTTCTGAGATAGAA
>NW_008825113.1:5637390-5641801 GCF_000699105.1 Pygoscelis adeliae
TTGTGTGTGAATAACAAAAAAATACCAAATGAAAGACCACGCACTTCCCATTTGAGCAGTTTTATCACATGCTTTCTCTAGTAGAGCAGCAAGGACAAAGTTATTTCAGTTCTATCATTTGTGAGGATGTTTTCAGCTGTGGGGATGAATAACTCAACTTGCAGGATAACTCACTTTTTTTTTTAATGTCTTTGTAAATATGCCAGAACTTGTTATAAAACAAGACCCTTGTTATGTAAAAGTTTCTAAGGTAGAAAATAATTGAAAAAGGTTAATTAAAAATTAGGGACCATAGTAGGCTGTGTGATATCAGATCTTTGTATGTATGTATGTACTTTTGTTTACAGATGTTAATGTTAAGATCAAGGCTAGAAGGAGCCAGTAGATACACTCTGATCTCTGCGTATTGTTAAAAGCACAAATCCACAAAACACTCTCCTTAAACAACTGAAACATGCTGCAGGTAGAGAATAGAATAGATCAGGTTGTTATCTTTGTTTAATGTTTGCAGTGGCAGGGAGTTTGAGATGCCCTTTTAATTCAGATGAACTGCAGAGAAAGACCCAAGGGTGCCAGTGAGGTACAAGGGAAAATTCCTTCCCAGTCCTAAAGGTGGTTAATTATGTTCATGTGCTCCAGCTGCCAGTACACACAGTCAGCGTCAGTTCTCCCATCAATCTCTAGAAATGGCTGATTTCTCTTGTTAGAGGAAGGCAAACGTAAAGCAAAATCCTAAAAGCTCTAAGGAAAGAAAGAAGGAATAACCCACGGTAGCCAAACTGACAATTCACAGAGCCATCATTTACGTCCTAATCATACCAGAAAACCGGATGAGTCAGTGAAATCTGATTATCAGTATGTTTAATGTTGAACTGCCTTTTAATAGCCCCCAAAGGAAGGTTGTAAACAAGGCAGATCAGCTCTGTGGACTCCAGAGCACTGCCATGTTGTCCTGCCCATACCTGTGTGCTACCAAGCTCCCTCCCAAAGCCAGATCAGAGCAGATGTTGTAAAGCAGCGTAACTGCTAGGGTGGTTCTTCAGGCTGTTAGACAACATGAAAAAAGTTGTCTTCCACTGTTCCAAGATTACCAATGACTTGTGTGATGTTTTTATGTAACTTAGTGCTAAAAGTAAATCTGAATAAAATAATTTTCAAATACTCTTTTTTTTTTTTTAATATTGTAGGTATAGAGCCTTCATTTTCTCTCTGACTTTCTTCTTGTATGCCAGCTTCCATTTATCAAGGAAACCTATTAGTATAGTTAAGGTAAGTGAGGTTGCGTCCTTGTTTAAACATTCTTATACTCCTGTCAGACACGGAAGTAGTCATCTTTTTCAGTATTTCCTTTTGTGAAAGGCAGTGTTTACCTTAGAATGGTTTAAAAGATGAAAAGCTGATAAAGCTAGTACGCAGTGACATTTACTTGATAAACTTTAGTGAGGCCACACCTAGAATATTGCGTATACGTCTAATCTTTGGGCTTAAGACTTGAGACAGCTATGCCTACACTTAATTCATGTGAATTAATCTAATTATAGACATTTATGAGTTTACAGGTTTACATGCATATGGGAGAAAAGTTGCTCATAACTGATGAGTCAAACGTGATAAAATTCTACCGGCATTTACAAGACTTTTCCAAGTGGTGTTGAGCATCATAGTCATAGTTGTCTGTACACTTGTGACTCTGTTCCCAGTGAAGCTGGTGGCAAAATATTATCTAATTCTAGGTTTGTTAGTTTAATCTTCGGCCTGTGTAAGTTGGCAAACACAAAACAAATTCCCCAGGGCTGTATTGCATATAACTGATGAGTAACAATGGGCGAAGTAGCTTGAGGATAGTGAAGAATTTTGAAATTCTGCAGTATCAGAAACACCAGTTCGCTATAGCATTTTGTTTCTAACCATGTAATTACTCTTTCATGTAATGGTGGCTTCACGCAGCAAAATACCAAGCAATTAATAATGGCTAACAATTTTACTGATTTCGGTGGGTTTGACACAGGTTCATATAGAGCTAGAATTCTTAAATTTGTTGCTGTATGGGGATTAACAGTCACAAGTGAATTGTCTATTGTCAAATTTCCTTTCTGTATCAGGGAGAGCTGCATAAGCATTGCGCTGCTTCACATGAAGTTGAAGTCAACTCCTACAAAGAATATGCTGCCCAGATTCAGCCTGTCAAAAAGCCTTCTAATGTATCTCAGTGCGGTTGGGAGCCATTTGGTAAGGGTTGTTTTTTTTCTTTCATAATACTGAGCTGATATTCATAATGAGATTATTCGCCTCTTGCTATTTCTTCTTCGTGTGTGGAGGGATTCAGGAGATTTGTATGGGAGGGGTGTTTTGTTTTCCACGTTCTCACTGATTTTTCCAAAGAAAGTTAAGTTGTGACTGACCTTACGATGTCTTTCCTACTTAAAGTCACTTAAACAACTGACATTATTTTACCTGTTATAGCTATGAGATGGTTTCAGTAGATCAGTTTTCAGTCAAAAAATGGGGTTTGTCTTTAGAATGTCTGTTAAGGAAAAAGAAGGTGAAGAATAAAATAAATCATTATCATTTTCTGCTGTTTTAATTTAAGGTCCAACTATCATTTAAATGAAATTACTTGATGTTTATCAAACTGGAACTTTTCAGAGTCCTTACGTGCCAGAAAGAATATTTTTCTCCCCATTTTAATGGCAAAAAATGGGAGGCTTTATTGCAGAATAGAGTTGACAACTTACTGAATAGCTTATGTACCTGGCCTTTCACTTAAATAGAAAAAAATATTTGCCTACTTACAATTAAATTTGAATTTAATTGTATTTTAATTTAATAGAGATTTTGTGTCATTCCTTGACACTTTTATCACTACCAAGAACATCAGTGAAGTAGAATAGTCCATTCTGTCAATGTGTCAGTCCACTCCAGTCTATCTAGCCATCCATTCTAATTATTCTTTAATTACCAATTAAAAAAAAGTCCAACTCTGCTCAAAGATAATTAAAGATCTGAGCTCTGGGTTTTCTGTGGACAAAATTCTGTGTATTAACTGCCTGCTGCAAGGTAATTGGTCTACTGAAATTAGTCCCACGGGTTTCCAATGTATTAGGATGCAGTTAAACTTGGTTGCTGTTTCTTGTCCCTGGACCAATGGGAGACTGACAGTGCTTGTCTAAAACACTAGTTAGCTTTCTTAGTGGAGACTTCCGAGCTCCAGTGTCCTCCTTTTTCCATGGACACACAGGTTATTGCAAAGCTACCCCTTTGGGATGGCACTCTAGACTTTCAGCTCTGTTTTTGAGGCAACATAGCTGGTAAGCTGGGAGTAACACTGAAAGAAGGAATGCTTTAATAACTGTGACTTTATTCTCAAAGTCAATGGGAATTGTGGCTCCTTGCAAATAGACAAACTGTCTGTCTTGGTATGAGCTCAGGTTTCTTGAGACTAGTTTTGGTGTTTCTGGCTGGGCGGAGTCCCTCCTGCTCCCTCATCCTGCCTGCAAGTCCCATTTAGTTGGGATTATGGTCATTTGCTGTACAGAGCAGAACCCTGTTTGGTTTTTTTAAACAAAACTTCTATCTCTGTGCCTTATGAGTAGTTGGAAAATGAAATGCAAAAGGCTTTAACCATTTTAAAAGAAAGAAACTATATTAAGCGGATTCCTTAAAAGCCTACGTGATGATGACTTTTTTTTTTTTTTAATCCATTTTGACTTTTAGGACCACAGACATTTGCAACACATCTTTCTGCTTTTAATAAAGTCTGTTAAAGTTTGGGTTTTCTTTTGTCTAAGGAGTTATAAGAAAAGGGCACCCTGTTAATAACTGATGTTTCTTCTCTTCCAAAATGCTGTTTTGAATAAGGTGGGATTAAGAATGGGCCTACCAATATTTTCCTAATATGTTACAGATAAAAGGGTCAGTTGTAGAGGGGGATTTTTTCTGGTTAACTAAAACATGTTTTGCAAAATGGATACCTAAGTCTAAAAGTACCCACTGAAAATTAAATGTCAGTGCATGTCCACTAACATTTTTCTTGTAATATGTAAAAATGTTTGGGAAGTTATTGGTACATTTAAACTGATAATTTGTTTTGAAAATGATTCTTTAGATAAGAACAACTACAAACAGTTACTGGGAGCACTGGATTACTCATTTCTGTGTGCGTATGCAGTTGGAATGTATTTAAGGTAAACCTCACTCTCTTGGAAACCTGCTTTATCGCTTACCGTTAATACATGAGGTTGTACTACTTCTGAGATACTGTCCTTTCCTACTGTAAAGTTTCTGGTGAAGAGAGTGAGAACTTGGATGTAATTATCCCACCTCTGTGCTAGTTGATGTGGAAGAAAATGCATCATCCTGAGTCCCCAGTGGTATCATACCTGTTGGTACATAGGAAGCTTCCTACCCGCCC
>NW_008825113.1:5641821-5644021 GCF_000699105.1 Pygoscelis adeliae
GCCAACTCGCAGTCTAGCTTGTCTTTCCTTCATATGGAATATGAAGGAATACATGCTGGAATACATGTCCCCAAACTTTATCAGTCTCTGACTTGCATATGTAGACTAAGCTGATTGTCCTGGCTTTCTCTGTAGTCAAAGGACAGAAGCAGACACCTCCTAAAAATAATACCGAACCCATCTTAAGATGTGCAGTATTAGCTGCCATTTGGAGGTGCCTCTTTTTATTGACTAAAACCAGAACCTTCATAACTAGAATCATTAGCAAGGGAGACGAGTCTCACTTTAAATGGCTGGAGACACGTCCCACCCACGTCATTTGGAAAGTGACTATATAAGTAAATAGCTCCCAATGCGCTTCAGGGGAGTATCTCCCCAAAAGATGGTTGTGCAGATGTCAGCAGTTGGCAATTAGTGAACATGAAATGTTTGTTGGTTTTTCCTGTCAAGTGCTAAAAATTGCTCATGTGCTGCTGTGAAGAAAAACAGCAGTTACCAGTAAAGTTTCTCCTCAACCTGAATCAAACAACACAAAAATATTCTTTATTTGTGAAGGCTTGGGGTGTGATCTGATTTTTAATTATCACCTTTCTTTTTGTATCCTTCCACATTCCAAGTGGAATAATAGGAGAACGGCTACCTATCCGGTACTATCTGACGGTTGGGATGCTTGCTAGTGGACTCTTCACTGCAATGTTTGGATTGGGCTATTTCTATAATATACATAATCTGTGGTTTTACATAATGGCCCAGGTAGGCACGATGTTATTTAGCTACTCTGAGTTTCCATGGTGCTGTTTAGTGTTATATTGGGGTTTTTTTCAGTTGCAAAGAGTGATTAGTGGTTGGATGGGAGGATGTAAATGCTGGCATACGTTGTCGTTGATGATAGGCAGAAATGATAGAGTGGATAGCCGCAGGTTTTATTTTTGAAAAATGTTTTCTCAGTGGAAGAAATTTTTGAAAACAAATTAAAGTGTTTCAGTCTGTGTCAAATCAGTGATCAAATCTTTGCAAGCTTAAATACGGGTGAGTTTTAAAACAAATGTATTTACTTTTGTCAGTCTGCCAAGACCTGAGTGACGCATCCTGGCTTTCTCTGCAGGAAAATTACATTTATGCTGCTAATGATGAACAGTCTCCCACATTGGTGTGGCTGAGAACAGGCAACTTCTGTAACAAGATTCATTGTGTGGGATTTTTCAGAGCACTTGTAGATCTAATCAGGCGTCACAAGAATATTTACCATTGACCTGAAATGGAATTTAGGTCAGGACCAGGATATGGTTAGCACTCCTGAGTCATTTTGGACAGGTCTGCACCTTGCACTGCTGCTTTCTTTGTGTTATTGCGGTAGCACTTTCACTGCTGGCACGTTCGCATGGCATTGTGCAACATGGCATGCAGCGATACTAACTTGGGTACTGCAAGCTTTTATAACCATTTCACCAAGTCATCCGTTTAACCATGTCACTGCCCTGGCGCTCTTGGCTTACGTGGTTTCCACGACAGGAGCTGGCTCCTTCAGGGTTCAGCTAACGATCTCTACCAATGCCGCACTGCGTGATGTGGTCAGTGAATCCTGTAATACCAAGGGTGGTCTCGCACCACCAGCCTAATTGTTTTTTGTTGGGTAGAGTGAGGTTGTTTCGTTGCATGTTCAAATGCTCATTGTACATGTGGATTATTGTATTGTGATCTCTGTGTTAATGTGTAATTCTAGATAGGGAGCTTTTTAGGAGTTCAGGTGAGTTAGGGTTATGATCTGTGCAACATGGAGGCTGAAATAGTTCTTATTTCAGCCTGAATATAGTAAGTTAAGTTTCTCCTCTCAGTTTATTTACAGGTGTCTGTTAAGCATTTTAAAATTAATGTTCAAAATTATCCAGTCTCCCCTAAAGTTTTCTTTTTTTCCGCTTTGTTTGATTGCAAACGTGCTTTGCCGTATGTTCAAATTGAGATAAGTATTATGTTGCTGTTTGAGTGTGGGGAATTCGTTTGTCTGTTCAGTTCAGTGCAATGTGATTTTTGGTAAGCATGTGATTGAATTACTTTTTTTTTTTGGTTGAAATCATAAAATAATTGGAGAGATGTAGGTAGAGGGAAGAATCTCTGCAAAACATCATAACTTGTTTATTCTTGGAAAAGAATGCTTTCAAAACCCCCCACTAAATTTCTAAATTCAAAGCATTTGTGTAGG
>NW_008825113.1:5644068-5654940 GCF_000699105.1 Pygoscelis adeliae
GAACCTGACTTATTATAGAGTATGTTTATTTATTATTATTTTTATATACTTTCAGATAGCTAATGGGTTGGTGCAAACTACTGGCTGGCCGAGTGTCGTTACATGTATTGGCAACTGGTTTGGAAAAGGAAGGTAAATAATATGTAATCCAAAGTTTTGGAAATACAAATCGACACATTCTGTGCTGTAATATTATAGTCAATTTAAATATCTTTCTTTTGCTTCAGTGTTTTTTTGGGATGAAACAAGCAGTTAGGTAGATCTTTGAGAGGAGTTTCCTTTACTATGCTGATTAGTTTATATATTGGTTTGAAATATTCTCTCTCATGTCAAAACTGTGTTCTGTGGTAGCTCTTTAGTCTGATGTTTAATTTTTCAGGTGAAATATTTCAGAATTGAATTAAGAATAATTCTTGCAAATATTAACAGTGTAAAACCACTTCTAACAAAGGCTGTTATGGCATTTTAATGTGGAATTTCCTGTGTTTTCATTTGTGTTTCAAAGCAGTTGTCAGGGTGTAACTCTAAAAGTATCTTTTTGTCTAATGTCTTTTTTTCTAACACACTTACAGAAACTTGAAAATTTAATTAAAAAAAGAAAATATATATGGCAACTGATTTAACCTTTCTTTTTGTCACTTTCTTTAAATAATCTCTTTTTTTTTTTTTCCCTTTAATCCTGCATGGAGATCACTCATTTATTTTGTCATACTGTACAGGAGTTTTCCATACATTTTGCAAGAGCTGCATGCTAAATCCATTGGCTCTGGTAATGGTTGATGCATGTAGCGTATAGTAATGCTACTGCAGTGCCATCCATTGTAGATACATACCATTGAATGATCATTATTGTCACAGTTCAAGAGAAGGGCATATGAAAATTAAGTATATGCTTTCTGTATAAAGTCACAGGATAGTTAAGAAGATCTAGGCTCAACTAGTTTTCCATAGTCCCTGCAGCCTTTTGGTGAATGTTACAAAATGCAGAGAATGATAACCATCATACAATACTGAACACAACTGGCGAGTCTGTGCAAAACAAATACATCTATTCAGATTTTTTTCGTGTGCAAAAGCAACAGCCTTTACTTTTAGGAGGCTGCATAGTGGACTGGTGGATAGGGCTGTGGTTTGAATGTCAGTGATCTGGTTCTTGTTTTCATTTTGTTACAAATTCTGTGAAACATGAGCAGACCTTTTAAGATTTGTCTTCAGCCAAAGGAAACCATTTTAGTTCAGTTCAAATTAGGTTGCACCAGGTAAACTCCTGCTGAGGGCAAGGCAGTTTTCCCATGACTTACGAGGAAAAAAAAAACCCTTCTAACTGTCATGACTTCAGTAGGATTTTTTGTGGTTTACATTAGCTCAGCTGGAGCTATTCTACAGCAGCTCTAGTCTGGGATTTCCAGGCAGACAGCAGTTTGATGTGCCTGTTAGCCAAGCTTGCGCAGGTGTTACCTTCTGCTAGTGCCTATCAAGTCCAGAATGTGGTCAGAAAATACTGAATTTGCTCTACCTATCCTGTACAGATTGTTTTCTTCTGCGTGGTAAGTCTAACATATCCTGAAAGCATCAGATTATCGGTGCTATGTGTTTGCAGGAGGACTTTCATTCCCAGAAGCATTGGACTTAGTGTGCACATGCTATGCAACATCTGCATACCTGTTTTTATCGAAGAAACTCTATCCAGAAATATGCAAGCCCTAGTGGTGCCTTTAAATGCCATTAAGTGCAGGATGAGTTCTGCCATGCACAGAGAAGTATTTAGAACACTTCTATTAATATTTAGGTGCCTTGACATTGCCAGATGAAAGACTAACATAATGAAGTGGTCAGTTAAAGAACAATAAGATTGCAAATATTTCACTAACACCACAGATGAACAGTCATTTTTGATACACTTTTCTCAAGATAGCAGTGCTTATTGTTGGAATAATAAGAAATGTTTGTGGGTTGTTTTTTTTAAATGCAGGAGAGGTTTGATCATGGGAATCTGGAATTCACACACTTCAGTGGGAAATATCTTGGGATCCTTAATTGCTGCTTATTGGGTGTCTACGTGCTGGGGTCTCTCCTTCGTGATGCCTGGTGTTATCATTGCTGTGATGGGGATTGTTTGTTTCCTGTTTCTTATTGAACGTAAGTGCTTTAATGGGATAGAACCATGGAAGGCTCATTATGGGTGAAGAACACCAGCTGTTTAAGCTAAATGACCCAGTGCAAAGTATATTCCTTAAGCTATGCCAATACTTAAAGAACTTCTTCCTAGAACACTAGGTGAAGAAGAACCTGTGTAAATCTAAAGAGTTTATACGCTCAGACTCTGGCATACCTGGGAGAGTAACACTTCAGAATTCAGTCCACTGCCCTGTCATTACTTCCCCGTCTTTATAAATTGTTCAAGTGTATCTTAGCAGAATGTCCCGCCTGGCTGCAATGTATATTCTGCGCTACCGTTCAACCCATGCCATCCATATTCTGTGCTATGAAATACAGAAATCAGCTGATAGAGCAAGTTTTGACACTTTAAATTAGAAATTAAAAAGGAATGCCCCGTCTTGTCCCTATGTAGACTCAGAGATACTAGTATGAATGCTTATTTCACTGTATCTGTCCTATCTCGGGAAGTAAAAAGTTCTGCCGATATAACTAGAATGCTGTAATGAGCTGGACTGCCAGAATAGCACTTAATGTGGTCATAGGATGGGAAGGGTACCATGGAGCACCCTTTTCTTTTTCTCTAAAGCTACAGTTACACATTTCTACCAGGACTACTTCTGTGTTATCTGTACTGTTGGTTTATTGTCGGTAAATTACACTACTGGTAAGTGTTTTAAGAGATACTAATTATGCTTGTTTTCACTATTAACTATGCGTGGTATTGTATTTCAGATCCTAAAGATATAAGTTGCTCCTGCACACCATCCAGTGTAAGTGAATGCTTTTTCTATTTTAATTTTTCCTCCTAATACACATGTTTATTATGATAGTTCTGGAAATCAGATAATCTGCGTGGCCCTTTCGTGCCAGGCTGTTATAACTGACCCTATACTTGAGGGAATGATTGGTCTTCTGTGCTTCACTGGTAAACCAGTAGCTTACTTTCTATCAAAGCAATATGAATCAAGACGTGAATGAGTTTGTTTTAATCAAAGTTTTGGAATAGATGATCTTAGTACAGTAAACCAAGTAAAAATTGTTTGGTTTTTTTTTTGGGGGGGGGTTGAGTTTTCTTACTTTCCTCCAGTCTTCCTGGGCATCTTCAGAGCATTTTGACCTATCTCCTGCTGTTGCCTGCCTTGTTTAGGTATGGCATAATGGGATAGCTGCCAACCATATCCTGTGAAGGGTCTCACTGTTGAGAACCCCATTACAGAAAGAGCAAATAGCCCTTTTGCTGGCATAGTGTCAATGAACCATGCATCTGTGGGCTTGGGGATGGAAGGTGGGATCTTCCCTTGGATAGAGGTAAGGACAGTAGCAGCACATGGCTAGGGAAAAGAGGAAGCAAGGGGTGAGCTGAGGTGAAGAGGTTGGAGCAAACAGTGAGTTTAGTCATGATATAACATGGCCTTTATTTAACCAAAACTGACATTAATGAAGAGCTGTGAAAAGGAGAGAGAAATAATCTGTGCTTAGTGGTATGGGTCACATGACAAATCAATGCTTTAGTTTTTGTGGTGTCACAGAGTAATTTAGGTTGGAAGGGATGGGACCTCTGGACGTTGTATGGTCCTACCCTCTGCTTGTAGTAGGTCTAAATTTGACATAGGATCAAATTGCTTAGGGCTTGCCTGTCAAATTTTGAAATCCTCAAGGATGGAGATGCTGTTTATACATAGATGATGGGATTTTTTTAAATATACAGTGAGATTTTAGAACGCATTGATTACATGTTTTACTGGCATCAAGGCAGTGGATCTTGCTATTGTATGAGAGCTTATACTTCAAGGGCTTCAATTTTGGCAAGGTAGTGAACTTCACTAAGCTGTAAATATACTCACACACACACACAAACTGTGGAATGCATACTGCCTGGATCACAAGGGTAAATGCGACTCTCTTGACACAAGAGTTTGAAAATCCAGCATCAGAGATTGACCACTTAAGGCATTTTGAAGCAGGATTGAAGTGTATGTGTGCAAATGTCTAAGCTTTCTTTGGGTTGCTGAACATTACGTGTATACTTCCTTGTGCCATTGTGGCAGCAAAACTCATAACTTTTTTGTTGTTGCTAAAAGGAAAGCTTTCTCTTTAAGTATTAGTATAAGGTTGCTCAAACACTATTTTAAATGTAGGTTGGAAGTGATTAAGCTCTGCTACCAAGATGTTTGCTCAACGCTTTTGAAACAAAAGTTCGTAAGACGTTTTATGTACTCAAAATTAAGTAATGTAGAAAGCCGTGTCAATGGCGAAAAGATGTGCCTTAGAAAGCTTTAGCTACTATGTGAGAAGATGATTCCTTTCTTGCCTCATGTAGCAGTGACCCAAGAGGAGGGAGGCAATCCAAACAGAACAAGAGAAAAATAAAAAGCAAGGAAAGGGAACAAAAAAGAGAGCATTAGGAAGAGCAGCTGTGTATAACTTCTCGTAACAGAATGTCATTTGTAGCCCAGTTTCGTTTAGGAGTGTGTTTGCAGGTTCATCTCTATTTCATGTTGCATAAGACTCTGGTATGCGTTTGTCTCTACTGTAACCAAAACCTAGAGCAGCGTGTTACTCCAGGCTGTTTGTCTTTTGGCTCCCAGGGACCTGTGGGCAATCAGGTCTGCCACATTTTCAGCTAGTTCTTCGGAAGAATAGTAGGGGGAGATTGGCAAAGAAGGTCTTAAGGTTTCCCGTGTGTGAGGGCAAATCAGGGCTGTTGGGGAAAGTGTCAGAGGGAAGGTCCCAAGGGAATCCCACATTTGTTTTCCAATGCTAGGGGATTGTACACGGAGATTGTCTGCACATGTAGGTGCATGTGAACTATACCTTTCAGTTGCAAGTCTCGCAGGTAGATTGTACAGGGATGATTGCTGTTTTTTTACCACCCCCCCCAATAGTTTCAGATAGATGGCTTTTTACATTTTTAAATGCTCTCTTCTTGAATAGTAACTGAAGGCAACTTTTCTAGTCTGTGTTATCTCTTCTTTACCAGTTAATGGGTTTTTTCTCCTCATATGAAGTAGTCCTGATAAAGCTTCTGAATACTTTTAATGGTCTGGAAATCCTATTCTTAGTTTGTTACTGTGAGATAAGGTGTGGTCACAATATGCTCTGTATTTTTCATTTAATTCTCTTTCATTTCTTAAAGGTAACTTCTGTCAAGTATGAGAATATTTTAAGTGACTCTTAGAGACTCCTCACAGGAGGCATTTTTTTCCTTAGCTTTTATGTAGTTCAGAAATGCTCCCATGAACGTTTCAGCTGCTGTTTATAATACCTAGAGCATAATGTTTACAGAATTTGCTGTTAAGCTTTATGGATGTAAATGTTTGTTATTTGTTTCAAATACACTTTTACTGGAAAGCATAACTAAAGAGTTCTGCATAGTATGTTGCTTGTATGTCTCGAGGAGCTGGCATGGAAAAATTTGACATTCAATTTCTACTTGCCGTGTTATTTTTAACAAAAATTTAGTATTTTAGGAGCTTTTTTCCCCTTCCATTCACTACCCTTTCTCCCAGTCCCAGAAAAGGGCTAGCATTTGATCTAATCTTCTCTAGGACACCAGCAAGATCACTGCTCCAGGCGCAGTCTCATTTTGTAGGGATGCATTTGACCTTGTTTCCTTGGAAACCTTGCTCTCCAGAGGAAAAGGCATCACTTCTTCCTGCCCTATTCCATATATTCATAGCTGCAAATCTTGTAGGAGTTCTATAAAAGTGCTTCCCCACCTGCCTTGGACCCTTCTTAGATTAAGATTCGCCATTGTCTTGGGAAGCTGTATGCCATCTGAATTGCTCAGATACCTCTCTTCAGACCTGTGTGGTCTGCAAAGTACAATGGATTCTAAATCCTTAATGAATAGGGCTCACACCTTCCGTTTGCTGTGGGGAGGGTGGTTTTAGAAGTTAAGGAAATTGATAAGAATAGAAGTTCAAGAAGATCTCCTACAAATGCAAATGTGCTAATGACAGTGTCTGACTGTAAATAAAAACTGATTTCTAATTGAGGGAAGGTTCATGTCGTAAAATAGACTGTGTTACTACTGGGAACAAAAACTTCCAGCCGTCTTGTACAAGGGGTAGAATTTGCTGGCAGGCATAGAATGCTAGCTCTCCTTTTTTGCTCAGTCATTTCAATGACAACCTGAACAACCTGTGTGCTTCTACAAATAGTTATAAATGTTTTTTCGAAGACACTAAAGAAACATACGCACTTGCTTTGCTCATAAGGCTGTAGTAGGTCACTTTGGACAGATGTCTTGGCTAGGTGCAGGCAGCTCTGCCAGCTGGTGCCAAAAGCTGAACCTCATTGTGGAAGAATGAGGCCAGTTAAATTTAAGCACAACTAAAATAAATGCTGAACATGAGGGAAGGACTTCGGGTAGATTTATATTAAGATTTATAGATCAGATTCATCTCTGTGTGATATCACTATCTTGGATGAATTTGGTCTACTGTTTATTTGCAGCATGATTGTGAGCCCAATATTTCTACAGAGTTTGTAGTTGTGAGTAATCTGATTTCATTGAGTTGTCCAGAAGCACAGACGGAGAGCCAGGCACAGAGCCTTGAATGCGTGGTTCTTATTCTTTATTCACCAATTTCTTTGGCTGTGCTTCATTTGCCTGTATTCACCTTGGCTCTGATTTACGAATCTGAAATTTGTTTCAAAACAAATATTTGAGTACAATAAAGTGCTTTTAAATGCTAGCATTGGAGGCTTAATCTATGACTTTCCAAAAGGCTATACCTATGACAAATGCAAGCGAGAAGTCAGTGTGCTTTATTAAGCATTGGTGCACTTTCATAATGAAAGTTAAAGAGTAGATTTAACGGCATTTGTGAAATGTGATGATTTAGAACTGTTTTTATTGCTTCTCATCTTTTCTCCCTGTACCTTTTTTTTTTTTTTAAATAAGTAAACATGTTAGTTGCAGCGTGTTCATACAGACCTGTCTTTATGTTCTAGGAACTTTCTTTAACCTGACTTTGCATTTCCAGGAAACTTAGCTCTCTTAAACTCCTGTGGCAAAGTGCTTGTGCATTTAAAAGATACCAGGCTGCAATTTTTATCTTCTGAAAAGGAGAAAGAGGTCTAAGTATTAAATGTGCAGCCTCTCAGTCTAGTCCTTTTCCCCAGACATTTCCTCCTTACCACAGTAAATCTTATTTTTGACAGTCAAATGAAAAAGTCTTTCACTTTTTATCTGCTGAGCTGCTGAATAAAGATGTGATGACTTGTCTCTAGATAATGGATTTTCTTCCCCACAGATTATTGTAAATCACTTTTCTGACAAGAGCCTAATTTTCTGTAAGATAAAATTGAAAAATATGTTTTATCAGACCCTGGGGGTTTGAGTGTTGTTTGTTTATTTTGGGGAATGCGTGCTCAAGACTGCTTGTGCCTCAGCTCACAAGCAGTGAGTGTCTTCTGCTCAGAACAGCAGAAATACTTTAGTTTATCTTCAGAAGCTTTTTGCCTTTTTAGAAGGATTTGGTTGATGGATGGCAGTTTGTCTAAAGAATACTGCAATACATATCCTTGTATTTTTGTTGGGGAAGAATTACCTAGTGATTCATCTTGAATTAAAATGTTCAGTGAGGATGGGCATTCTTTTTTTTTATTTGCGGGGTGGGTTTTGGGGGGTTTATTTGGGGCAGGGTTTGGGTTTTTTGTTTTATTTTGTTTTTTTAATGTGACAGCCAGAGTGTGATTAGGCACTTAAACAAACATCTCATCCCTGAGGAATGCACAGTGCCTCTTGTGGTCTTAGCAATAGGTTGTCCCTACCTGACTGCAAACCTACTTTGAAGCTGTATATTTAATTTGGCGGACAAACCTTAATGTCCCTGGCAAATCTCTTTAGACCAAGTATCTCAGAATGATGTTTTCCGGTGAATGCAATTTTGGTGTGAGCTGATACACTAATGTACTTGTTAATAAGTAAGTATAAAAAGCAGGTCCATCTGGTGCCTAAAATATAGCTTGTTGCCTCGATTTCGGTACTGAGCATGCTGGAGGTGCTCAGACTCTTCATTAACCCTCATCCCCACAAGAGCACAGTCCATTTCTGGGTTAGAAGAATATAGTGAGCATAAGCTAAAGGGATGAACTTTTATCGTAAAGGGGTAGGGAAGAGAAGAATCAAGGTTTTCCTGAAACAAATCAACTTCTGTAATTGCTACTAGGATCATCTGCTTATGAGAAAAAACTAAGTTTGCAATGTCAATGAAAGTTCGGTAGAGGAAAAAGCAGCTAAAGATGGTAAGAATGGCATGACTGTGCTCTGAATTCAGTATGCTCTTTCTGTATAAAAACAGTATGAAGTTAGCCTTCAAATAAATTTGTGGTTGCATTTTACGTACATTGCCGTAGGTGTGCATAAGAACTTTAAAAACCAAAAATACACAGTCATTAAATTAAAGATGCTTCATTTGGGGTTATGTTTATGTTACAATGCACAAAGACTTTTGTTGCAGAGAAATTATTAACACTAATGTAGTCCTTTAAAAAACAAGCAACAAAAGTATGGGGTTTTGTTTTGTTTTTTTCAGAGTTCTAAAACCTTCCTGAATGGTGCATCTCGATTCAAAGTCCAGATGCCGACCTTAAATGCTAAGGAAACCAGCAAACCTCAGGTAAAATATAACGTATTGTTGTAAAATAGTATAGAAGACTTCCTAATGCTCACATGGAATGTTTACAGTAGATTTCATATTGGTAAAGATTGCTCTTCCTTTTATTATGCTGAAATCTACTTCCATCTTCATACAAAAATTTAACTTCAGATGAGGGAACTAAGCATTATCTAACATAAATACTGCAAACCGAGCTGAATAAGATACCATGCTTTCTCAGTTGGTCTTGTGATTTTCATACAATTCCAGCAAAAGTAATGCACTGCAAAATATTTTAAAGATAGCCCATTTGAAATCTTTAAACTACTTGTATCGTGTTTGTCCCCTCCTTGCAGTCTCACTTCTCTTCCTTTTTAATGTAATAGATGTACTTAGGAGATTATACAGTTTAGACAGTTCTAAATATGAGCAATTATTCACAGAAATCCTGCTTAAAATTGTACTGTAAGTGCTGGTAATTCTCACTGGAAACTGAATTCTGGATTTGCCCATTTGTGGGCAAAAAGACGTTTTATCTTGTGATGGACATTAACTGAAAATCTCCATTTGAAATTTTGTATTTGTATTCAGTACACTTGGCACATCATATCCTGAGAGGATAACTTTTTTTTAAAACTTCTTTTAGACTTTTACAGGAAAACAGAAACTTCCTGTTCTTTTTATCCTTTGCCCCTACAATAATAATCGGCATTCACAGGGTATAATAATCAGTGTGGATGAAAAGGCTTTGACATTTTTGTTAAGGATACACTGCACTCATAATTTTTTATCAGTCCAGCTTAAATCCCCTCTGTACTGAGTTTATTCATGTTCATTTTGAGCTGCCCAAGAACAGTCTCCGGCCTGGAAACCATTTGTCAATATTATTTCACAACCAGCTAGAAGATAAAGGGAGAAGGTGTAAAAATATCAGTAGGTGTCTTTGGACAAGTCATGAAGACAATTAAAATATAGTCAGCAAATTAGTAGACAAATATTTCTCTTCTAACTCTGCTAGTAACTAATTGGCACTCTTGCTGTCAGCCTGCGCAGGGAGTCTGCACAGCAAGTGGGCAAGGAAGACGTAGCCCCTCTCACACTGACTGGTGCTCCCTTGTGAGCAGGACAGAGAGACAATGCGGACAACAAAGCACGAGGGCACCTGCTGGCAATCCTGTCAATATTCCTTTTTTTCTTTTGTTCTCCACCCCACCAGCTGGGTTCTACGTTTGTAGTGTGGAATCCTAACAAGGCTTTAAGAAGGAATTAATAAAAAAATAAAAATCCTTGTCACTGTTTGGGACCCCCCCTGATTTTCTGCCAGTGACAAAAGATAATCTTTTTCCCGTCAAAGTGGAGTTGAACATCTTTCCTTTTTACAGTGGTTGTATGCTGAGCTGATTATCGCAGTCAGCTTTTGTGCCTGTACAAACAACAGATGTTTTGCATTTATGAGCTCGTCTCCTCCAAGCACGCCGGAATGGCAGCTTTTACTGATTTTTCATTGACCTCCACAATTACTGTAAAAAGAAAGCAAATATTCAGGATGTGCAATGATTGAAAGCAGAATGTGTTTTTGGCTGCGTGACCTGAATACCTCCATGTGTTCATTACTGCTTATATCAGGTTGGCCTCTTAAAAATTACACAAAATCAAGGGATAATGAATCCTTCCCCAGAGATCAAGTCTGCCATATGCCTAATCATACTCTATGACAAGCTGGCAAGGCTGAACAATGTTATCTCTGCCAAACACAAACTGCTGGTTTTATTTATCATTTAGCTATGTGCAGTATAAAAATCCCATATTGTCGATAAAAGTTTCCAGCAACAGTTGCTAAATAAGTTATTTGGACTTTGGTCACTTCCACGTCAATATTTAACCCTCTCTTCTTAAATAAGGTTGGAGCTACCTGTCTGAGAAGTGAGCAGCGTTACCTCAGACGATCCTGGTTAGGGTTGTGCACATTGTGCAAGAGATATTCGTTTAAGACACTATCTAGACATGTCTTCCATTGAATCCAGTGGGGAGCTTCACTGCTTAAGCCCTTTTTTTTCCTCTCTTTGTCCCTCCTTTTTTTTTTTTTTTTTGGCCCCTTTTTTTT
>NW_008825113.1:5654951-5657333 GCF_000699105.1 Pygoscelis adeliae
CACTTCTTAAGCCCTTTTTTTTCCTCTCTTTGTCCCTCCTTTTTTTTTTTTTTTTGGTCCCTCTTTTTTTCTTTTATGTTAATAGCTGGTGGTTTGAATTGCTACTGTCAAAATAGTTCAAGTTTTGAAGTTGCTCCAGTAATTCAGAAGGTAAATACGATGATGATGGAGTGACTCATGTGCCATAGCATAGTTTACAGTGCTATGTCAGAGGTCTCTAGATGTTTTTCCTGTCTTCTAGTTAATGCTTCATCAGGGTGCAGGGTCTCCTGTAAATCCTGCATCCTATCTAGCAATCCTGTGCAAGCATTTTGGATGCTGCATGGTAGCTTCTAAAATTATGCTAAGTGACTGGGCTCAGGTGGCCAGATGATTCCCTAGCGTCTTCTCCTAAATGAAGTTCTTTAAAAATGGAATTTGTTTAGAATCGCTGAGTGTAAAATAGCAGAACTGAATTTATCCAGCACTTTTCTTTCTTCCTCCATCAGCTTACCAAATATTAATCAGAAAGTTTTCATCTTTGTAATAACTACTGGAAATGGAATGGCCTGCCGTTTTCTCCTTACTAACCTACAGCCAAATATATATTTAAGGCTTAATTCTTCACTAAGGCTTTATTGAAATGCACAAGAATTGGGAGAAAGAAGACAGTATGTAGAGTGCATCCATAGCTAGTAAAAGTACACAGCTAGGTAAGCTTCTCAGCGAGAAGGTGGAAGTGAGGATAGCTGCATCCCATCCTTTTTCTGAGTTGGAAAAGAAGTACTGAGGGCTATTTATACCTGAAATTTCTTTTTCTGTGTACAGCTGTAAGATGTAAATTTCAGGTTCTATTCTGAGAGTTCACTTCAGTGTGGTGGATGGATAAAAATAACAAGATAGCCTCATGGCTAGACTGGGATGGCTTGTTCTTGTTGAGTGATAACTTGCTCCGCAAGTATTCTTAGCAGCCAGCAGAATTATTAGAGTAAAATCCTTCCTACTGCTAGAAAAGAACTCAAAATTCACAACTTAGGTAATATCGGTAAACTCCAGGCTTTTATAATTTGTGAATTGCAATGCTCAAATGAAACAGATGTGAAAATAAGTGATTGTTTAACATAAAGCACTCAGTATCCATAATTCAATTGGAAAGATGGCCTGTATTTAAATTGGTGAATAAGATGGTGTTACAGAGTCTGAAAAATGGGCTTAATATTTGTACAGAAAGAAGATAATACATGCTTTTATACAGAAATGTGTTGTAGTACTCAGTAGATTGTCAGTTTTAATTAGACCACATTTAGGTAGTGGGGTAAGGGAAGACTGGAAGTTGTTTTATTCCATTGAATTGTACTCTAATATGTGTTTTTTGCAACTTGAAATTGTTCCACAATAGAACAGAAACTTGATTTCATAATGGAGCATATGCACTCAGACATAAACAGCCAGGCTTGTTTCACCTGATAGTCTGTATATACTCTCTCTCTATACTCTGTATATCCAAATCAAGAGATTTTTAAAAGCTGTAACTTTCTGTGATTAAAACAGATAAATTGTTTTTAAAATTACTTTGGAATTATTTGATTCCTTGATACGTGTTTTGATGCATTGTTCCTTTCTTTTTTCATATGGTGTTGCTGGGGGAAATTGCAGGATCCAGAGATGCAGCATTTACTTATTGACTCTGAAAATTGCAGTGTGTCACTCAACTCCAGCACTGTGGTCACTGGGGAAGGTAAACATGGGACATCAGCTATCAGCTTCCTTGGGGCCTTGCGAATACCTGTGAGTACATTTGCTATTCTTGCCTGTTCCTCTAAGAATTAACTTTTGCCTCAGATTTCATATTTCCATGAAGTTCTAGATGGAGTGGTAGATGACATTAACTTTGCATCGCAAGGTTTGATTGGCAACTCTGGTATACATAGGCTAAAGTGGATTCTGGTACACAAGACAAGGTGTGCCCCTCTCAGAGGAGGAGTGAAAATAGATACAAGAGTACTCTTTTCCCCACTAAGCAGATGGCATAAGCTCATTTGTTGCATCTTAGAAACTACAAGCATCTAGGCTTCAGTATCCATGTAAACTGTTTTGGTTTTTTTTTTCCATACCTCATTATAACTAATACTAGAGCAGCCTATAATGTAAAATGCATTTTTTGCCTCAGTCTTTAATCATATTGATAGACCTTGGGCTGCGTGGTCCCCTGAGTTGGAGGACCATGAGTGTGGGAACAGTAACTTTCCATTTGTGGACACTGAAATTGTAAGGGATCAGCTGTATCAGCTGAATGTTCAGAAGTCCGTGGGGCCTGATGGGATTCATCCCAGAGTACTGAAGGAGCTAGTGGATGTTATGGCAGGACCCCTCTTGATCATCTACCAAAGGTCTTGGGAGCCT
>NW_008825113.1:5657542-5658101 GCF_000699105.1 Pygoscelis adeliae
CATGGGTTCACAAAAGGAAAGTCCTGTTTAACTAATTTGATATCCTTCTATGATAACATCGTCCGCCTAGTGGGTGCAGGGAAGGTGGTGGATGGAGTTCTTCTGGATTTTAGTAAGGCTTTTGATACTGTCCCTCACAGCATCCTTCTGGACGAGTTGTCCAGCTGTGGGATGAGTGGGTTCATGGTGCGCTGGGTGAAGAACTGGCTGAAGCTCAGAGGGCTGTGGTGAATGGGGCTACATCTGGCTGGCGACCGGTGACCAGCGGTGTTCCCAAGGGTTCAATCTAGGGCCAGTGATGTTCAATATATTTATCAGCTATGTGGATGCAGGAGTTGAATGCACCATTAGCAAGTTTGCTGATGATACCAAACTGGGAGGTGCTGTTGACTCTCTTGAGGGACAAGAGGCCTTGCAGAGGGATCTAGATAGGTTGCAGCATTGGGCAATGATGAATGGGATGAAGTTTAACAAGTTGAAATGCCGGATTCTGCACCTAGGACAGAGTAACGTGGGCACAAGTATAAATTGGGAGAGGAGTGGCTGGAGAGCAGCCCTG
>NW_008825113.1:5658521-5668326 GCF_000699105.1 Pygoscelis adeliae
GAGGTGGTCGATGCCCCAAGCCTGTCAGTGTTTAAGAGGCATTTGGACAATGCCCCTAACAACATGCTTTAACTTGGTCAGCCCTGAACTGGTCAGGCAGTTGGACTAGATGATCGTTGTAGGGCCCTTCCAACTGAAATAGTCTATTCTCTTCTAAAGTCTATTCTAAAAGTTTACTGGTCTTAGTTAATGACACATGGGTATTAAGGATGGAATAGCAGGCTGAGTCTATAAGCACTTCTCTGTATCAGAACTTCCTTCCATGTCTTCCCTTTTATACTCCTCAACATTGTTTTTAAGAGCTTTAATTTTAAAATCTCTTGTATGGCTTATATTGAGAAGTTTCAGACATCCCAAACATTCAGACTGCTGGTAAAAGGAAAGGAATTTTCTTTTAGGTCAGGGACTACTATTCTTGATTGTCCTCTCAGCTTGAAGCCTCGCAGCTTCAGTAGGTTGCACAGGTAGAATTATATGCAAATTGATTTGGACCAGGTGTAAAGGTAGGGGAGGAAATCCCCAGCACCCAACCACTGTATTCCTGCATCTTCTCATCCTGTCCACTCTGATCCTCTGTCTCAACTGTTTTTCCTGTGGCAAGTGGAAGTAATGGGTAGAAAAAACTGCTGCTGCTGCCACCTGGAATCTCTGTAACTGTAGTATTTTTCCTGCCTGTTGTTGGGAATGGTCACAGCTGTATGTGAAGTAGAGCCAGCTGTGTATGTGTGGTGTCCATGCAGATAACTGCAGTACTCTGTACCAGGGATTTAGGAAATCCGGTTTCAAACAAGAAGATACCAGATGGTGAGGGGAATGAAGATAGGTTAATTTGGCAGTTTAGTTGCAGCTCTGTGCAGTAAGTATACTTTTCATGTACCCAGCAGGAAAGAGGATGGAACAAATCAGTATTTTAAATAGGCATATGCCCTGTCTGTAGTGTGCTCTTGCCACATACTGATTCGAACTGTGTCATACTGGTTAACGGGCTTTTTGTAAAGAGTTAAACAATAAGGGAGAAATCTTAGACCCATCTGAAGGGAAGATCTAAAGAACACAGAAATATGCCAGTTTCTCTGGAATACGTTCCAAACCTGCTATAATGCTATATAAAAACTCTTTATGTGAGGAAAATAAGTGATGCAGATGTCCCAAACAGTATCAAATCCTTCCTGTTCATTTTAGTGTTCTCTCTTGGGTCAATTCAGTACAATTAAGAGAAGAGAAAACACATC
The DNA here is from genome assembly GCF_000699105.1 of Pygoscelis adeliae. NCBI lineage: Eukaryota > Metazoa > Chordata > Aves > Sphenisciformes > Spheniscidae > Pygoscelis > Pygoscelis adeliae. The sequence goes on from NW_008825113.1 coordinate 5,659,754, forward strand.
AGTAAAATACCACAGTCTGCTCTGATCGTAAGCTTTGTGCTCTCAGGGGAAGAATGCTTCTTGGGAATTCTTGAGAGAAAAAGAAAAGCCTAAATGCTTCTTAGAAACCATTTTCATAATGGTCTTTGAAAGCAAATAGCAGCTTCTGTCAAGATACTAACTTCTTATTTTCTTTATTCTCTCAGGGAGTCATAGAGTTCTCTCTTTGTCTTCTGTTTGCAAAGCTGGTGAGCTATACTTTCCTCTTCTGGCTTCCCCTCTATATCACAAATGTAGGTAAGTATCACAGTAAGGGGATACAGAATTATGACTACAAAGTGTCTGGAAATATGAGCTTGAAATAAATAAGAAAATAAACATTACTGCTTCTGAAATAGGCTATCTTTGCTACAGTAGCAGGAGAGTTGTAAGTCACCAACTGACATATTTCTTAGTTTTATGAATTCAGTATTATGAGAGGGCATTTTCAAAACAAACAAAAAAAGAATCTGGCTTATCTTCTACAATTCCAAGCATAAATGCTGTGTCTTGGCTCTTGCAAACGAACGAAAAAGTTTACTTTCTAATAATGTTTTTACATGATTGCAGTGCCTTATTTAAACATATACAAAACATCTAAATGAACTTCTTTATCTGTTCAGTGCTGCTTTTTTGTTTGTGCTGTAGAGAGCAGAGAAGGGAGTTCTCCCTAGCCAGAGAAATTAATGTTCTTGTGAGTCATGATGTGACCTTTAAACCCCCAGCTAACAAAAAAGCTGTGCTGGACAAGTATGGCAGTAACAACCAGCAGAGAGAGACAGGTTGAACACCCTATGAAAACACATAGAGCTGCAGATCCTATGACTAAAGGCTGGTGTGTGTGGACTCCAAATAACCAGTGCTCCTGCCGGACTGGGTACCTTGAAAGCAGCATGCTTTTAATAGAAAGGTTAATGATATTTACCACAATACTGCCATCTGTGCTGTGGCAGATGTTGGTGAGGTTATGGTAGTGCCACTGACACCACTGTTTTGGCACATACTGCTCTTTCAAATGTATTTCAGAGACTTTAAAAAAAAATACCAAACGGGTTTAGAAATCCAGCTCCTTTTGAAACTTCACACAACACAATAGGACTGGCTTTCCCAACTTTCTGATGTACTTCTGGAAATCTGACCCTGTAGTATATCAGTAACTACATTAGACTAAATATAAGTATGTGCAAACAGTGGTCTTCACTACCCATGCCAAACAGTGGAGTTAAGGAAATCACTGTCTCTTCATAGTCCCCATAAACTGCGCAGTGTATGTTGTGCCAAGCAGGGTTGCCAGACATAATTTAATGTTGAATATTACTGGTCGTGTGATGGAGGCCTCCAGGATGAGGCTCTATAAGTGATCCAAATGTACGCTAATCATGCTTTTAGAGCAAAGAGCCTCACGAGCATTTGTTAACGGCTTATGAATCTGTGGCTGTTCACAAATGGGAATATTATTAGTCCAGACTTTAACAATCGACAGCTCTATTGCTTGGACTGTGTCTATAGTTAAAATGGTAAAATGTCCAACCGTGAGTGTAATTGCATTCAAAAGACTGTATCCCTGAATACCCAGTTATGATACACTCTTATTTGTCATATACAATGGCAGCTTATGGTAGCTTAGTACTGTAAGATGCTTTTACCCTAGCATGACAAGACTGTGTTGAGATTTCTACGTTTTGTAGTCTGGAAATGAGACAAATGTTTTTCTTCTCTCACTAGAACATCTTGATGCCAAAAGAGCTGGGGACCTTTCTACACTGTTTGATGTGGGTGGAATCTTCGGTAAGTTCTATATATTAATATTTCATCCTTAATCAGACCAGTTTAGGAAAAGCTGTGGTACGCACAGCTTACATATTTTTAGTCCTTGTGCCTTCCGTCCACTGAAGAATAGTGGCAGTAAAGGTACTAAGTTGAGAGCTGGGTTGGTTGTTGAAAACCTAGCAAAATATCTTTCAATTGAAAACTCACAGAGCCAATGATATTGTCCAGTACAGATTCTTAGAGCCAAATATTATGGAATCTTTTAGCTCTGCTAATCAGCTCTGGCCCATGAGTCTTGGTCATGCCATCTGTCAAAATATCTTCCTTTTGTCGCTCAAACATAACAGAACTATCCCAGCTTGTACAGTTGTGTATTTTTTGTGGGCACAGAGGTGAATGGCTACAGGTGTTTTGTTTTTTTTTTCTTGATGCCTCATACAACTGTATGTGATAAAATTGGGAAAATGTAATAAGGATGAGACTATTCCTTTGTAATTTGTGAGGTGACCACTGAATAATTAAATTTTTAGTTTAGTGCAGACAGTACAGCTCACAATAAAACAAGCATCACCATCTTGATGCCCAGCTGATTTTGTGTGACCCGCTGTCCCCCTCCACTTCCCTCAGTTCCCTTATGGAGGTAAGCCTTGTATCAGTCTATTGGAAAATGATGCTCATGCTGGAGAAGTTTCACTGGATCAAGAGCTATGTAGGCCCCGGTAGTTCAAGACGCAGGTGTCAAGGTGTGTTTCAGTTACTGTTCCAGTCTTGTGCTGGATGTGACTTTTGCCATTTCTCATTGCTCATCTCATCCCAGATAGCTGGAAGCCAGAGTTAGTACTACCTTAGAGATGTGGGTGACTTCTTTCAGCAGCATCTTATTCCACTGTGAATACAATCTTAACAAGGTGCTGCATGCTGCTTAGACCTTTGGCATTTACATTTAAATTCAAGTGCAATGTGAGCACTTTGGAGATGGGCAGCTGGGAAGGGAGAGGCAGGCCCAGTGGTACTTAGGAATCTGGAGAATCCGGAGAACATCCCTCCCTTCTCCCCATACCAAGTTCCCTTTATGTCATTTTGGCAGCGCTTTCCCTCAGGCCTTGCAGCCCCCCCCTCCTGCCACACGTTCCGACTAGTACTTCTGTGTACAGTCATTGGCAAACACAAGAAGTAGGGAACAGTAAAGAGCCTGGAGTGACTGCGTGGAGAGAAAAACAAATATTTCATTTGCCCCAAGATCTAGAAAAGCTCATTCCCCCTGGTTGCAGTGCGACATGGACAGAGCAGTCGAGAGCCAAGTTTATTGGTGCACGTGAGGAGTTGAGACCAGTGAGTAGCTGGGCACAGCTGGATTCCAGAGTGCCAGTAGTGGGGCCACGTGGCACCTGGTGAAAAGACTTTTTGCATTCAAAAGCAGCAGAACAATGATTTCTAAATATTTCTTCCATCCCTGTTCCACCCCTGCTCTGTCATCTTGGATATTTGGTTGGCATAAAAAATGTGGAAGAACAACTGTCTGCTTCTGTTACCTTCCGAGTCAAAACCGGTCGGGTTAATAAGGATATTGCTAAGTGCGAATTATGTTGTGAGTCTCATGCTCTGTGCTGCTGTGTATAACTGTACATTAAAAGTCGTATCCTATTGTTTTAATCTGGGTTGGGTTTCATGAAGTATAACTGATATCTTTTGTGTAAAACATGCACCGAGTGTTTTCCTCACACACCTATCTCTTCTTTCAGGTGGAATTTTGGCAGGTCTTATTTCAGACAGGCTGCAGAAGAGGGCATCAACCTGCGGAATGATGTTGTTGCTTGCAGCACCCACAGTAAGAGTTTGCCCCTCTCTTACAGCTGCAGCTGAGACTTTGACAGCATTCCTTGGGAAATTCTGCAAACAGCATCTTCTAACTTGGATATAAAGAGTTCGGGCCAGGTTAAAAGCTGGCATGAAAAGTTGAGCATGTGAGCAAGTATAGACGTTGGGGCTGCCTTTACTAAACAAGCAAACAAGTCTAGTGCATTGCTTGTTACAGGACTATATGGAAATTTTATCACTGTTCGGTGTCTGTTCTGGCCAGAATTTTAGCTGCTCAAAGGCTAAAATTTCTGTGCTGTAACTATTGGTAAACTGGCAGTTGGACATATGAGGTGCTTTTTTTCTTTAAGTTTTGATTCTTTTGTGAACAGTATTCTGCGCTGTGTTGAAGCTGGCAATTTGAGAGTTTAAAACTGAGTGGTCTCATAACACAGCCCTTTCCTGTGAAAGGACATACTGAGGAACAGGAGCACATCCCTTACCTCCCTCTTCTGTCCAATCAAACAACCATCCTGCTGTCATCTAAAAGGGTTTAGTAAAACCTCGGATGCTAGAACTAGCTTTCACATAATCCCAACTAAGATATTTTTTAGTTAGCCTGGGGAACATGGGGAACCTAAGATTAGTACATATGTTGGTATCCAACATGTTTTTTTTTTCATCTTTACAGTTGTACATGTTCTCTGCAGTCAGTAAAATGGGCCTTGAGGCTACTGTAGGTGAGTGTTTTTAAGTTATTTTCTGTCTGGCTTTATGTGAACTTTTCATTTATGATCCTTTGATGCTCTTCCCCCTTCTTTTCTTTTTATTTTATTTTTTCCCTGAGAGGAGGAAATATGGAATCAAATTCCCTAGACTTTGTCTTGCAGGCTTTTTATGGGGTAAGGAAGGGGCCAGGAAATAAGTAAGGGGTGGCATGAGAACAGTGATTTAGTTAATATCATTAGTCTTCTTTCTGGAGCTTGTTGTGTCAGCACAGGCTTTATTATATTCTCTATGCCCAGTGTCAGAGGTATTTAAAGACTACTTGTAGTACTTTTGACAGCAACATTGGCTTTACTTGTTTAGTCTGAATTAACTTGTGTCTTTCTATCTGTTACCTGAAAACAGAAGTTGAAACACAACTGCTGACAGTAGTGTCTCATCTACCTAAAGGCCTTATTAAGTTTTAGGGCCCTCTGGTGCTTGGTGCTGTACAAGCAGAGAAGGGGCTTATGGGTGGGTCCCTGTGAGCATCCCCTGCTCTTAGGGCCAATTTGGTCAGACTTTCCCCTTTCTCTGACCTACTGGGATCAGTAAAGGCCCTGGGAAGTGTCTTTTGACTCAGCCCTGTCTCCTCTTAAATTTGAGAATTCACGTCATGGAGTAAGCGCTGCAGGGAGATACAAATACGTATTGCTTTTCCTCTTTTCCCAATTCTGTAATGGGGCCAGGGAAGCCAAGGAAGGATTAAACCATTTGAGAACCACAGGCTATGATGTTCCCTGTTGCTGTGGTTAACAGTCATGCAAGCAACTCACATTTTCCATTTCTGTCCCACTTGCCACAGTGATGCTGCTTATCAGTGGTGCCCTGGTGAACGGCCCTTACGCGCTGATCACCACTGCTGTCTCTGCCGACTTGGTGAGTTTGGCTCCCCCTCTGCTTCCAGTGTAGTAGCTTTGGCCTCCAGAGAGAGCCCTTTGACTTCTGCAGGGTCATCAGTGAAGGGGCTGCGTTGTCCCAAAGTAGAGGGATAAGGAGCTGGGTAGGCAGTGCTGAACTCGGCCATTGAGATTGTTTTAGAGTTTGTGTATTAGTATGAATACGTGTCATGCTTGTGAGAGGCTTCTGAATTATTCTTGGCTACTAACAAGACAGCCCAAATCTTGTAGATGACAGCCCAAAGTGAATGTGAAGGTTGCATGCAAGGTCAAGTGTCTGTACAGGTGCCTCCTCCCCTTCTATACTTTGCATCTTTAAATGAGGGGAGGGGCTGAGTGCGTGAGAGATGAGTTGGAGACCTAATTCCCATCAGTGTGGAAAGCTATATATGGCACATACCCTTACTTTTGTCCGTGCTACCCTCTGCCATTTCTTGTACTGTTATTCTGGTTGCTGGCACTTCCAGCTGGATCGGGTCAGTCAGTCACAAATGCTGTGTGAAAACATTGACCCTGGTACCTTTCATTAGGTAGGCTTTGGAAGGTTGCTTCCAAAGGTCCTCATTCCTTAAGGCACCAAGCAAGAGGCAAAACTCCTCTAACAACAAATGTTCTAAATATAGGAAAAGGAGCAGGACAGAAATCTCCAAACGTCCTCTGGAGTCTTATCCTTGGCCTGGAGGTCTTGGCAAGACAAAGAAGGCCACCATGCATTGCCCATTTTATCCTTAGCCTTGTTGAAGGGGCTGCTAGCTAGAAAGTGGGGCCTGACATGCAAGATCCCTACCTGGCCCTTGAGAAGAGGGTTGAAACTGCCAACCGGTTCCTAGGATGTCAGCCATCAAACATCTGACACAAGCAAATGTAAATTACTGATTACTTGACTGTATTCTCCTCGATGTACTGGAGATAAAGGACTGTCTGTCTTAGCAGTTCTCTGAACTATTCAGTTTTTCTGTCTTTCTACTAAGTCACTCCCTTTATCAATTGTTTTTTTTTTTTCTGAAGACCCGGCTTCTAAAATTGGGACTGAACAGCTTCTTTTGGCTCAAGAATTCTCTGAATTAGCATTTTGGTATATATCCATAATTCCAGTACTCTAGTATTCCTGTCACAGCAGTGATTTTTTTTTTTTTTTTTTTCCCCGGTTCCACAAAAATTTGCTGTATTAGCAAGGGAAAAGAGGGCCATGGAAACAGCCTTGCAGCATAATGCAAAGCTGAAGTGCTGTCCTTATTGCTTGAATCCAGAGTATGCAGAACAGAAAGCTTCTTGGCTCCTGTGGTTTTAGTAACATGATTTAATAGAGGAGAACACTGTAGGCAACAGGTTGATGGAGTAGAAGGCTTCTTTAAGTAGTGATAAAAGGGTCTGAGCTAGGATTTTTAAGGCATCTTCACAATGTACATCTAATATGGAGGGGTGTGAGCTAGATGACGCTCTAAGGATTTTTTCAGAGTTCAGCTCAGGATGGGTCTGAGCAGTCTTTGTCTCTCTAGGGTACCCATAAAAGCCTGAAAGGGAATGCAAGAGCCTTGTCCACAGTGACAGCGATCATCGATGGAACAGGATCTGTAGGTAAGCCAGAGCTGTAAGGTAGCCTGCCTTAGCTGTGGTAGGTTAAAACAAAGGATCTTTGAGAAGCTAGGCTCTCTCCACATTTTGCCACGCGTCGGTACAGCTTTGGAAATGGGGAGTAGAGCAAACTTAGCCTTAAACCTCTCTAGTGGTGCCGCTGAGGTGGGGGGGAAGGAAGAGGGTGGTAGACTGATACTGGGCACAGACAGCAAAAGTAAATGCCATTGGGCTGTTTCTGAGATCAGGGATATTTTATTCATGGCCTCCGCACTGGTATGTGGAAGGGAAAATAGAGTAGGATTCAGCTTAATATTGGACGGGCATTTTGTTGAGCCAAGGGCAGGCATTTCGCAAACTTCTAGTCTCCCAGCTTCCCCTGTGTTAGGTTTCACATTGCCTTGCAGCTGTACCAGTAATGTTTTGCACTTTCTGCGACCTTTTAATACATAAGGTAATACTGAGTTAACTAGGTGGAGAAATTGATATTCTAACCCAGAATAACAATCTTTCGTCATAGTAAATCTTACGTTGCATCATTCTGACAATATCAATATTATATTTTAGGTGCGGCTTTGGGGCCTCTCTTAGCTGGTCTTATTTCCCCATCTGGTTGGAACAACGTGTTTTACATGCTCATGGTGGCAGATGCGTGTGCCTTGCTAGTAAGTCTAAAAATACTATTTAGTTGCCACGTATTTCCTTTGTGCTAAACTATCTTAAAATGCAAATTTTCCTTTTGCAATTTCAATATTCCATCTTAAAAGAAACTTCCAATTGTTTAGGAAATTTTCAATTAAAGAGCAAATTTGCTCATTTTGAAATTTTAATCAAAAGTGCAGATTAGTTCTGATGCACTTCAATTCCTGAGCAAATACACATCTGTTAATTGCTGGCTGAGTAGATTACAGCAGGCATAATTGTAAGTAAACCTTCATATATAGACCTAGAAGATGCCTCAGATTCCACTCACGGAAGAATTACTTCTGTTTTCTTTAAAGCCGGTTTAGCAAAGCAGTAACAAATGTTTTGCTACATTGCTGTATCACCAAAAGCACCGCGGTAATGAAGGTGTTGAAAGTTAATACATCGCATTCTCCAGATGGCCCTAAAAATTCAGTACTAGGTTAGACGAAAAACTGGCATCCTAACTTTTGACAGTAACCGGGAGCACATTTTTAGGCAAAAGGAATGCAACGCACGTGGTGGCTTGGTACAAAGCCCGCCCACTTTCCTTTTTTCTCCTGTCTGAGATCCTGTATGATTGATAAGAAGATCTGAAAAGGTTGGGTTTGTTGTTTTGGGTTTTTTTTTTTCCCACTTCTGACTTGCCCTGCTTTGCTTTTAAAGACCAAAGAAGACACGAGATGAGGCAGGGTGAGTCTTGCTGTACCTTTGAAGTCAGTCTTGCTGCACCCACCTGTAGGTTAGCCTGTAGGTTACGTTTTCGCATTTGCCACGGATTTCCCTGGCCGGCGTCTGTACCCGCTTTGTTCTCCAGCAGAGCAGAGTGCTGCTGTGACCACCTCGGAGATGTCCTGAAGTGTCACCCGCTTATCCTCTCCTTTTGAAGTCCTGGGTAGAAGCGGTCATGAAAGGGTAGGGTGACTGTGAAACACTTCAGAAATACTCCTTTCTCCGTACTGGCTGTGCCCAGACAAAGCCCCGTGCCTGCACGGTATTGCACTGAGCTCTCTGCTCCTGCAGAGGAGCTAACGCTGAGTGTGTCAGATACCTCTTTCCTGACAC
>NW_008825113.1:5668359-5671171 GCF_000699105.1 Pygoscelis adeliae
TTGAGGCTTTTTTCCTAAAATTCAAGTTAAACCCAAAATTTTGAAGTAAATTTTTCCACATTTAAGATGTGAAATCTCTGGAAATTAAGTAAATAAATTAGGTAGGTTATTAATTGAAGTATGTTGCCACTGGCGGTCAGCAGCTGTATAAATCCTGATTTTGTGCTGTTTTCAGTATCAGGTATTCCATCCTGCAGAGTGAGGTTTGGGAGATTGTTGTAGTTTTCCCAAGTAGACTTGAAGCTCTGCTTTTTTTCTTTTATAGTCATTTATTAAAACCAAATGAAAAAATCCCACATTTATTTGCTGCATCAGTTAAAATGCCTTTGTAAAGCTCTGGTTTTGGGAGGGTTGACTCTGTGCTGTTGTAATAAATCCTGGGTTTTGTAACTGTTGTTCTGCTTTTCCTGTTCTTTGCAGTACAGCTTATAGATGTCTGTGTTCAAATGTTATTTCTTCAAAGATATCTGGAGGGGCTTTAGCCTCACGTGGCATTCAGTTCTGTCATTCTTGGCCACTCCCATACCTCTGAAATGTTAGGTTTAGCTTCTTAAAACACCAATACTTGTAATAGTAAAGAAACTTCCATTTATAACAGTGAGACTCTGAGGATAAGGAAACCTGTAACAGTGGGGAACCCTGGAAGTTCTGTCTTTAATGTATGTGGGAATCATCACAATTTATTTGTAAAATCACTTTCCTGGGTACTATCTTAGTACACTTTTTAAAGCGACTTGAAAGTCCTGATCCTGCACAGGCAAGTAAACGTGACTGACTTTACTCATCTTGACTAATTGTGTGATTAAAGCTTTTCACACACACAGTGTTTTTCAGAATAGCAGCTAAAATACTTTTATGCTCCAAAATTTTTGTCTGCCATGTTTTCTTGAAGTCTTGGGTTCCCTCTGCTGGTTTCTTTACACGTCTGCTAGTTTCTTTACGTGTCTGCTGGTAAAGTAACTTTGGAGAGCCATTCTGATTTTTACAAAGAAATCAATCTCTCGGTTGTGAAAAGGAAATAATTTTCCTCTTGCCTATTCATTGTGAAAACTCCTCTTCTAAACATTGACTGAGCGTCTGTAAATCTTTTTTTTTTTTTTTTTTTAAACTTGAGTTCATCATTACAGGGTAATGTTTAAAATGAGGAGCTCTGAGTAACAGTGAACATCTTATCCTGAAGCTTAGCTTATTTATATATCTGTATAGATATTAACACAGGTACTGTGACTGTTTTTACAGTTCTTACTCCGTCTTATTCAGAAGGAACTTCGGTGTAATGCAGATCATACCCTGTAAGTGTTATGCACGGCTGTTGCTCTTTAATAACGGTTTAGAAACATGTTATTAAGCCTTTGCCCCATAATACCTAGATGTAGATTGAATGTGTTAAGGTTTCTGTATGTCCATTTCTGTCTGTTTTAATTTTGCTTCAAAAGAGTAAACTCAGTTTGATGTTTTCAAATCACGAACATTTTTCTTTAGAACATCTTATTTTGAAAAGTATCTGAAAATACATCTCTGTCACGGTCTCTTAGTTATGGTTTGTTTTTTCCCCAGTATGTTATCTTCCTGGGTTTCATGATGGAGCGTGCACCTGGGGAATAAGAAGCTACTCAATTGCTTGCTCTGTGTTTATTAATAGTTTCAAATGTAACTTTTTCCAAAAGGTCTCCTTCAAGGAAAGGGTAACTCTGAATTTAGTGTTTTGAATTGAGGGGAAAAAAGGCAGTGAATCAATGGGGTTACACTTGCATATGCAAAATCTAAATTGAGACCCCTGGTTGTAGTTTTGGAGAAGTAAAATGGACAGAGAATAGCATGGCAAGGGATGGATCTTGCATTTTGAAGTTAGTGGCTGTTAACGCCTTACACCTCAATTTTTCCTGCCTGGTTGCCGTTCTCTCCCAGGTTTAAAGAACACTGAGCTACGAGACCAGATTCGGAATAAGGACTGCGTCAGTGATCAGAGCTCTTCCCTGGAAAACAAACTTCATGGAATGCATTATTCTATATTTAAGAGATTCTGTTTGGTGAAGAACTTTGCATGTTTACTGGAAGCAGTGTGAGAAATGCAACTGTTAAATCCCTGAAGCTCTTATTTTTGCACATGAATAAGTACCTCAGGATGGCAACTACTCGTCAGATGAAGAGACAGGAACTTTGGGAAGGTTTTCGCAGCACGCCTCAACTGAGCCAAAGAGAAATACCAAGTGCCTTTTTATTTCTTTTGATAGGATGTTTTTAATTAAAATGCTGAACTGTGTATTTTGCAAAAACAAGTCAAAAACTAGAGCAGAAGGAAGTTGAAATCATAACAGTCTAGCAGTGAAATGTCCCAGTGTCAGTGAGCAAAGTATGTATCCCTTATGTCATGTTGCGCACATCAAGGACATCACTTTATAGAGGACAATACCAGCTGGTTATTAAGATGCACTGCTATTTTATCATAGAATGGTTTGGGTTGGAAGGGATGTTAAAGATCATCTAGTTCCAACACCCTGCCATGGGCAGGGACACTTTCCACTAGACCAGGTTGCTCAAAGTCCCCTTCAACCTGGCCTTGAACACTTCCAGGGATGGGGCATCCACAACTTCTCTGGGCAACATGTTCCAGCGCCTCACCACCCTCACAGTGAAGGGTGTGGCCTCTAGCCAATTTAGATTAGCTAGAAGCTAATCTAAATCTACCCTCTTTCATAGAATCATAAAATCATGGAATCATTTAGGTTGGAAAAGACCTTTAAGATCATCAAGTCCCACCGTTAACCTATCACTGCCAAGTCCACCACTAAACCATGTCCCTAAGCACCAC
>NW_008825113.1:5671255-5675026 GCF_000699105.1 Pygoscelis adeliae
CCAATCTAAACCTCCCCTGGCGCAACTTGAGGCCGTTTCCTCTCGTCCTATCGCTTGTTACTGAGAAGAGGACGACACCCCCCACCTTACTACAACCTCCTTGTAGACTAGTTGTAGAGAGTGATAAGGTCTCCCCTCAGCATCCTCTTCTCCGGGCTAAACAACCCCAGTTCCCTCAGCTGCTCCTCATAAGACTTGTGCTCTAGACCCTTCACCCTTCAGTTTAAAGCCATTACCCCTTGTCCTATCACTACATGCCCTTGTAAAAAGTCCCTCTGCAGCTTTCTTGTAGGCCCCTTTCAGGTACTGGAAGGCTGCAATAAGGTCTCTCCGGAGCCTTCTCTTATCCAGGCTGAACAATCCCAACTATCTCAGCCTGTTTTCATAGGAGAGGTGCTCCAGCTCTCTGATCATCTTTGTGGCCCTCCTCTGGACTCGCTCTAACACGTCTATGTCCTTCTTATGTTGGGGGCCCCAGAGCTGAACGCAGTACTCCAGGTGGGGTCTCACAAGAGTGGAGTAGAGGGGGAGAATCACCTCCCTCGACCTGCTGGCCACGCTTCTTTTGATGCAGCAAAAGATACAGTGATGCAGGATACGGTTGGCTGTCTGGGCTCAAACGCACATTGCCTGGTCAGACAATAATAACCTCGCCATATTATTATTTTTTAACTACAGTACTACTTCTAATCCCAAGGACAACATCTAGCCTTTTGGTTGGTGATGAAATGGAATTTACTGTTGCGGTGTACCGCAGTTAGCAGTTTTCACAGACTCTCTGGATGGATGTTAGTCCTCAATTAGGATCGTGCAAAAGGGAGTCCTAAGCAACAAAAAGTAGATTGAGTCAGAATTTCCAGTGGAGGGCTCTAATGATTTTCAGGGCGTTATAAACTGGTTATGCAAATACATAATTGTGCTGCTCCTTTAGGCTGGGTTGAAATGAGAGATTGTTCCTTTGGGGTGGCGGAGAACTGTGAGCCATCATACTTCAGCACTACAGGATTCAATAGATCAGCTGCTTTTGTGCCCGCTGCCACAGTGATCTCCGTTGGGTACTCCCTGATTTCAGTGCTAGTGCGTGCATGTGGAAGTCATTGTCAGATCAGGGCTTTAATAACCAGGAATCTCTTTCAAGTGGCTAATTTCAAGTGGCTCTGAATTTCAGATTTGCAGCCAAAATATCAGAAAAGAAAAATTACCTAGGTGGTAGGTTGTAGGAGAACATCTCAGTAACTAGTGTTACCCAGCAAATAGATGGTTTAATGTCTTCAAAACATATCATTTCTTTGTATAGCTATCTCCTTTGCAAAACAGGTGTTTCTGTGATTTCTTTTTAAAGATGCACAAAGTAAAAAGGAATTTTTTTTGTATGACGTGTTTATACTTAGATCACAAAGGCTAGATAATTTAAACTGTGTATTATTCTTAACTGTATTTATTAAAGCTCTAGGCATATGTCTTGCTCTGAACTATGCTCTGTTTTGTAAAACAATGTATAGTAGTCTTTACACTTGAGTAACAAAACAGCACACTCTAAAAATAGTCCTGCAAAACATGGAGAAATGTCTCATCAGCTGCTGGTGGTGTGTTCCATGTGCTGGCACAACACTAATTTCCAGGGCTGTTTTGTAATTGTTCAGTCTTTGAGGAGTTATTTTACTGGTTTGACTGAGCACGTGCTTTATGCTTGACTTGAACAGTATAAGAACGTGTTCATTTTTAACTGTTTCGCTGAACAGAGATACAGGGAAGACCTCAATCCCCCAAAGACTTAAGGAAGGTACCAAAGTCCTTGCAAGTGAATGCTGTGCGTAGGCCCTGACCCTGCAGTCACCTAGATGAATGGTTAATTTCACACATTTTTGAATAAACCTGTTGAGACCCATGGGGATACTCAACATGTGAATTCATAAATCTGTGCTGCGTTTGGGCTTTGGGCTGTAGTTAAACGCGACAGAACTCTGCAGCAATGTTACTTGAAAGGACTTCCATCCTGGTGGCGTGGCACACTGCCCCTCACTCAGCCAGGCTGACTCTGGGGGACTGCTAGCCAGACCGAGGGACTGAGCTAGCCTCTGATGGGGAAGAAACAACATTGCGACCCCAAAACAGCTGCGCTGGCACGACTTCAATGGCTGTGTGAGGAGGGAGGGATGGAGGACTTCTTTAGCTGAAGATGACAATCCCTTCCTCCAAAAAAGGTATGTAGAGCTATATACTAGTTTATCGAAACAATTTCAACTCTGCTGCGCTCAGATTTTGAGAGGCTGTTCCCTATGGGCTGAAGTCTTAGGTTAAAATGCTTTCAGTTGTATTTAACAGGTACAGGTTGTAAGGATATTGAACTGTGTTTTGGGTTCTACTTTTTGAGGCTGCTGCTGTTGTTTATTTATTTATTTATTTGACTAGCTTTTGCACTGCAGTGGCTCGGGTACGGGATGACGACAATGTTGGAGGTGCCAGGCTGAGTCCTTCCTTCCATCGATTGTGGGAGGGAGTTCGTTACTCCTGGTGTGCTGATGTCTCCTTCTTTGCGAATGTGCAGCATTTCAGTTCCTTCCAGCTATGAATTTGTTGGACAAAAAGATTTGCTTTTCTTTCTTAACAACCCTAAAGGTCCCCCAAGTTGTGAATAAACTGTGTGTTTTGTTAGTATTGGGTGTCAATATCCATTAGTCTGGAAATGAGCAAGACTGACAAAATTTTGTCTGTAGAAATGTGAGTGACCAGTAGGTAGAGCCAAGTTTAAATATGACTGCAGGGTTGGTTTGTTTTTTAGTGCTGGCTATTGTGAATTTTATCCATTTATCATCGTGTTGAATAAAAATAGATTCTGCTTTAAAGTGAGAAATGCTGATTGCTTCATCTTTTACATCTCCGTGAAGAAATGCTCCATTTATTGGTTGGAAGGATAGGCATCCCTGCTGGGACAGCACTCCTATCTCTTGTGAGGGTAATGAAAATGGATCATTAGGAGAACAAATTAGAACTTTTATTTTGAAAACAGTGCCCTTCTCAACTTGAACATGTAATTTTTTTCATTTCATGGGAATGTGGGTTGTACAACATCAGTATTTCCAATCAGCTGCATCAGATGGATATATTCTGCCTACTTTGGTCTAGTAGGGAAGGAGGACACTCACCTGAGTCAGGGACTGAGCCCAACTCCTACAGCATAGTTTTAAGGTGACTTTTTTGTCTGCTTCACTTGCTCTTCAATTTATATGGAATTGAAATTGAAAAGCTTCATCTTTTCTCTCAGGCTCTAAACATCTTGAACATTTATTGTCTTGATTCTGTTATGATCATAGAATCACAGAATTGTTTAGGTAGGAAAAGACCTTTAAGATCATCAAGTCCCACCGTTAACCTAGCACTGCCAAGTCCACCACTAAACCATGTCCCTAAGTGCCACATCTACACGTCTTTTGAATACCTCCAAGGATGGGGACTCAACCACTTCCCTGGGCAGCCTGCTCCAATGTTTAACCACTCTTTCGGTGAAGAAATTTTTCTTCATGTCCAATGTAAACCTCCCCTCGTGCAACTGGAGGCCGTTTCCTCTTGTCGTATCACTTGTTACTTGAGAGAAGAGACAGACACCCACCTCGCTACAACCTCCTTTCAGGTAGTTGTAGAGAGTGATAAGGTCTCCCCTCAGCCTCCTTCTCTCCAACAAGAGAGAAACAACCCCAGTTCCCTCAGCCGCTCCTCATAAGACCCTTGTGCTCTAGACCCTTCACCAGCTTCATTGCCCTTCTCTGGACA
>NW_008825113.1:5677318-5686977 GCF_000699105.1 Pygoscelis adeliae
TCAGTTGGGCTATTGATCCCACCACCTTTTTTGGGGGGAGAAACCCTAATTCCTACATGACTGTTCTCAGGTGCTTCCGTGGTTTCTAACAAACACATCAATAACTTGTGTCTTTGCTGCTACGTGGATCTCCATCCCCTCCCTCCACTGAGATGGCAGACTGAAGGACCTCACTAGCACACTGTCCCTCAAATATCGGCATGCCGCCCCCAGGCTTATCTCTAGTGAGCCTGGTTTTATCCCCTTCCCCCTTCAAATCCAGTTTAAAGCTCTTTCAATGAGCCCTGCTAAGTCCTGCGTAAAGATCCTTTTCCCCCTTTGAGACAGGTGTACCCTATCCCCTTCCCCCTTCAAATCCAGTTTAAAGCTCTTTCAATGAGCCCTGCTAAGTCCTGCGTAAAGATCCTTTTCCCCCTTTGAGACAGGTGCACCCTGTCTGTCGCCAGCAGACCTGGTGTCGTGTAGACCGACCCATGATCAAAAACCCCAAAATTCTGCCGGTGACACCAGGCTCGGAGCCACATATTGATCTGCTGGCTCTTCCTGTTTCTTCCCCCATCATTCCCTGCAACTGGAAGGACAGAGGAGAACACTACTTGCGCTCCTGATCCCTTAACCAGTTGTCCCAAGGCCCTGAAGTCTCTCTTGATTGCCCTCGGACTTCTTGTTGCAACTTCATCGCTGCCCACCTGAAAAATCATGATGTTTGATGGGGTTTGTGTGCCTCTACCAGAGATACAATGTCCAAACGACAGATACGCTGGGGAAAAGCTGCTTGGAAAGGAAAACAATTTCTGGTTAGAAAAAGGTGTCTGAGGGTCTTGGACAGAATTTCTGATCAAAATGTGCCCAAAGTGCCTCCCAAGAATAGGCAAATAATAGCTGGGGCATCTTATAAAAGAAGGGAGACTCAGATCCAAGTTTCTGTTCTGCCTGATTGGGAGCAGGAGCCTCCAGCAGAGCACTTGCGCCCTCATGAGCACCCTGGCTGTTGCCGGACACGCTGCAGTGGAGGTTTGTCTCCGCAGCGTGTAGGAAGGGTTTACAGGGTGGGAAACAGATGAATAGGTAGCAGGAAAGGTGGTGTTGTATTCACAGGTCACTTTGAGACTTCTTTTGCCTCTAGGTTGAACTGCTAACCTGCTCCAATCACTGGTACACCTACTCCTATATGTTTTGCCAGTTAGGAAATTCCAGAAGGGATTCTGCCATCATCCGCTTCGGGAGGTTATTGCATGTGTTTCTGGCATAATATCCTTCGAATAACAACGGCAGTCCTCCGTGTGTGTTTGTGCCAATGTCACACTGCCTCAGGCTTCGGTTGACCTCATCATGTTTACACTTGGGAATCTGTTTGGTTGCTGCTGGTAGGTTTCTCCAGTTTCTGATGTGTGGGGTTGTTTATATGAGAAGTGCTGCTCAAAATTAGGTAGACTTAAGATGGTGTAAATGAAATCAGAGGATGTTTAGAGCTGTTGGAGGTGGCTGTTCTTCATATGGAATTAATTTGAGGAAGATTGTTTACAATCCCACCAAATGATGAGGCCCAGAATTGGTAACGGTGGTGTTGTCTGGTCTGAATGAAATTTTTTGGCCTGCATATTATACAGGAGGTTAGATTAGGTTATTTCATGATTTGTCCCAGCCTCAGAGTTTATCTGATACGATGTTCTGATTGCTGAACTATGTCACTTCACCTTACAACAAGTCTGTTTTGATTTTGTTTCGCGCTCTGCTAAACTAGCCACGCGAGGGTACAGACTCTTCCTCCTGCCCTCCTCTGGCAGCCTGCCGTGCCTGTGGAGGGACTGTAGACAGTTCGCTGGGAGGTTTGCCCCTGCGTGCTCTGGGGCTTTGGTAACCTTGAACTCTGCCACGCCGAGTTAAAAATCTGACTGTCATTCTTAAAGCTGGGGAGGGGGAAGGAGAGGATTTAACTGCTGGTATGCTTCAGCCTCGTGTCCGGTGACCTTAACGTTGTGTTATGTCGTGCTGCCTCAGAGTTTATTAAACTTGATTGCTATAAAATGTTGGTTGTTTCCTTCTTTGCCTCCCTTCTTTTGGTTAGTTTCCAGTTTGGAATAAGGAGAGAATTAGTTAGCATCACCGGCTGATGCTTGGGGTTTATTTTTATTTTTTCCTCTGTATTTCTGTTTTGGTATGGTATACCAGTTGTCCTTCTGCCGCAGTGAAACTTTTGCAGCTCTGTAAACTATGAGTACAAGAGCCAAACTTTCTTCAGGCGTATTTCAGGGAGCCTGCTTGTCTCCTGCATCAGGAGACTAGCTGTCAAAAATGTGTTGAAAGTCTCTTTTGATGCTGTACTTAACTAGAGGATTTGAAGGATGTTTTCTTCACCTCCTGATGATACTGGGGGTAGGGTTTCTCTCCCTCCTTCTCTTATAAAAGCAGCTGACAAATATTTAGCCACATTTCCACAATACTCCCTTCAGTCCAGTTGTCTTTTTCAGGCAGAGGACACTAAACTGACTTCGCATGTACTGCCATGTAAGTCTAAACATTGAAACACTGTTAAAAGGCTGATGCACCAGGTAATGTGTCTCACTTAGATGGGATTGCAAAAACATTTCATAGAATCATAGAATCGTAGAATAGTTTAGGTTGGAAAAGACCTCTAAGATCAAAGATTTCCTTCCTGGTGGTTGATTGCAGTCTTTGCGCCAAGCTTTCCCAGCCATTCAGAAATGGAAGACAATTAAGAACTCTTTTCATGAATTATTTACGCTGCGACTGTACATTGTAAGGGACTGTCTTTCTGGTGGAGAGTTGTTGATATATGTATTCTGTGCCATACAATAAGGATACATACACACACATCCACAGAATATCCTTGCTTGTGGCTGTTAAATAACTCCAGATGTAAAGAAATACAAATGAGTCTTTTTTTTTTTCGTCCATCCCTGCCCCCCGAGTTATATCTGCATGTCACTAAGGTTTTAAAACAAACAAAAAAAAGAAGCAAAGGGAAGTAAAGTACCCATTAGCATAAGTCAGCAGAAGGCTGCAGTCTAGAGCTTGAACAGATTTCATCTGAAAAAGAGCAAGGGCCTTTGTGTATGAAAAATTGGCTACAGGTAAAGAAAGGAAGTGCAAAGACAGAAAGGTGGTTCAATTTTGGAAATGAAAAGAAAGAGGAGGACATCAAGTGATGATGCATAATTAAAATGCAGGGTGTAATTGGGGTGCTACAGAAATGTGAATGTGGGATGGGGTAATGGTAAAAATGCAAAGGCAAAGTGCAAAAGACTGAGCTGACTGGGAAACTAGGAAGAGAGGTGAAAATCTGGTGTTGGAATAAAAAAAAGGGGGAGGGGAAGAGCCACCTCACCGCTCGGTCCTGCGTGCCGAGCAGTGTTTGCAGGTGGGAACAAGGGGGCTGCTCTCCCCATCTGCCTCTGGTGGGCACCAGGCTTGGCCTCAGGAGGGCCTGGGACCCCCAGGGACATATCCTGAGGGTAGAGGGCTGCTGAGACTGGATGTGGAGCTGGTCAGCTGCTGGGTCCCTTCCCACGTGTTATTTAGGTGTACGTAACCTGTAAGACAAATAGATGCTTTGGCCTGAACAACCTTCTGATTTTTCAGTTGCCAGAGGGTTCATGTGAAGTTTGGCATTTTTGTGCTCACATCTGTAATTTTTATTTCTATTTTTTTCTCTCCAGGAACCAGTTGGTTGCTGTGCTTGTAAGAAACACCTGTGAGGGTTGAGGTGATGTCCTGTCTCAGTGCTGTAGTGACTGAAGGCTTCTGCAGGTCCCTGTGGAGCCATCGCAGGACTTGCACCCAGTAGCGTTCATTTGATTTTTCACTTTTTGGCATCAGCGTGCTCCTTTGCTCGTGTGATGGCAGGTTGGACCCAGGGTTGGATGAGCAGCTAGTGGAGAACCTGAGTGGGGCTGAAATTTTGGATGTCCTTTCCAGGCAAGGTGTAGGCCCGTCCCTGTGCAGCCCACTTCGAATTACTTCCATCATCTTCAGGTTACTGTAGTTATTTGAATCTAGGCTTGGGGCTAGAGTTAGCGCTTTGAAAATAAACATCTTAGAACCTGAATTACTCTGATATTTGCATTTATTTACAGTCATACTGATCGATTCTCCTGCTTTAATCACATTTATAGTGTGTTTTTAAAAATACAACAGAAAAATTTGAGCTAAAACTTAGTTCTCATTTTTCCTCACCCTTACAGGCCACTTTCTTGCATAAACCTGGCCTTGCATTTGTAGGGTTTCTCCCAATATTGCAGGGTGCAGATTTCATATTTGTTAGAAAATTGGCTTTCTGTGGCCTGCCACCTATGACTGAGTTAGTTTTTTTGTTTGTTTCACATAAAGATTCACAGAAGGCAAAACCTTGGCGAGGTTGTACTGGATAGATGAACTGTGGCAGAGCGGGGTAAGGTAAGTTGCTTAACCTTTCCCAACTGTGAGTACTCACAGGCTGCAGCAAAGATGTAATCCCTCCCAGCCTTTACTCCTAGGAACTGCTTGCCCTTTGGCTTGTGCAGCTCAGGAGGAAGTGTTTGGGAAACCCAGAAACTTTATTTAAGTCCTTGCTGTCTTGGGCACTGAAGTTTTTTTAGTTTATCCGGTACCTAAATCCTTAACAGGTGGCCTGAATTTCTTAGGTTATTCAGAAACCAGAAGCAGCTCCTTGCATTGAGGTCAGAACTCAAAGCAGCAGCCTGAGTTCGTATGCTAAATCAAGAGGGATACAGGTGTGTTGGTGTGTGTATGCGTATATACCTGTATACACACGTGAGTTGCAGCACGAATTGGGAACAAGCTGAAGGGGCTGGATTTCACTGCCCAATAGGTACAGGGAGTCTAGCTCAAAAGAGAAGTGACGAAACGATCGACAACTCCTGAGTTCTCACCTTCTCATTTTTGTGATACGAAGGGTAGTTGGTACAGGCAGCCCATCACAGCCGAGTGACATACAGGCAAAATTTTTGGAGGAGTGGGTTTCTTCTGAATCTTCTGCCACAGTGATGTTATTTCTGCTGCAGAGGACGGAGTATTATATTTGAGTCTGAGTCACCCAATTTCGCCCCAGGCCACGTGAGACTTCAGCTTAATAAGTACAGCAGGTTCTGAATCTATTATTAAATCGCTCTGATCATCTGGTAGGAAACAGCTGAATGTTGTATCGTTCCGTGGCAGGATCTGCAGGTTTGGTTTTATACCGATAAGTGTAACAACGGGATTCGATTTAGCCAGCCCTGTTAGAAGTCGTTATAAAGCTTCCTCCCCCTTTTCCTCTGGCTGCAGCTTTCCAGTTATGTGAAAGGAAGAAAGCACATCAACAAAGAATGGAAAAGGTCACAAAAATGTATCAAAAGCATATTCTCTCTCCCGAATAGAAGAAAGAGCCGAAACGGCATGCAGGGTCACCCGTGCTGGGGTGACCATCACCCTACCCAAGCGTGCATGCGTTCAGCTCGGCGCCAGCTCTTTACTTTCCGCTTGGCCGTGTTAGGGCTTGGAAGTAAGAAATTTTGCAGCTTGCTTGGCACTGGGGGGAATCCACTACCACAGCTGGTCTGCGTGTCTGCTTGCAGAATGGCGCGGTTGCTGAAAGCGGAGAGAAATAGAGAGAAACCTTCTGGTTCCCTTGCTCTGATTTTTACACTGGCAGTTCTCAAAATAGGGGTCACCAGCCCAGAAAGGCAGAACTGGGCTGACGGACAAATCCGGGGTGCAGGCAGAGAAGCCTGAGAAGTTTAGGGCTGGTATCTGTATTAGAGCTACATTAGGCAGAACTTCCTATACGCTTTGCTGTCAGGCAAACCACGAGACTCTAAACTTACCCCAGATTTCAGCATATAATTTTCTCAGGAGGATGAAATCCCACTCCAACAAAGCACCTAGAAATGGTGAATGGATTAAATCCCCTGAACATCTGAAGTAGAACTAACAAATCTAGTTCTCAGCACAATTTTTGCATTGCTGTCATTTGAAATGAGACCTCTTGGTAGAAAGGTTACAGATGATGTAAGTCATACAGTAACAGGGAAGGCAAAGCTCCTGTATTTGCCTGCTTGAAATCCTCTAATAAAATAATGCATCTGTTGAAGCAGCATCTAAATGTCATTTCTGTGTGTCATCAGAAAGGAAATGTTATTCCTAAGCGCAGACTGGTTCCTATACACAGTTTTTTCAGCCTTCCCAGGCCCATAAAAGCAGTCAAAATTAATGATTAGCAGCTCCGGTACGTTCACCTTATGCATCCCTGAAAACTGCCTTCCAAGTTGTTTTTCCTGTCTCTGTTTTTCAAGCACAGTTGAAATTGTCCACGTAAATGTGTTCTGCTGAGAACAACAACAACAAACCACCTCGTGGTAAAGAGCTAGTCTTACATTTTAGGCCAAAAAATGGATCTAGCAAGCGCTCGGGTGCTGCGTGACTTTCCAGCAAGTTTAGTATTCTGTGGCATGAGTCTATTTTCAAGCAAGTTTGCCCAAGCAATTACTTTGTGAATTACAGTTCGATTCACCCAGAATCAAATCCTGGATCGTTTCGGAGCGTGCAGCCTTTGCTGGGCTCTACCCGTACGGGTTTCCAGACTGTCTGCGGCAGCTAATGCTCCCCGGGGGATGCGCTGGCTGGGGGAGGCTGGGCCGGGATACCAGGGGCAGGATGCTTTCAAAAAGTGATCCGCGGTAATGGATTTTGTGTCTCGGGAGGACTCGGCTGAGTTTAAACCTCCTCACCTTTAGAATATGAAGCAGAGCTGGTTGCTGAAGCTAGCAGGCTCTCAAGCGATCGTGTCAAAAGAAACACGGAGCAGATGCACCCAGAGACCAGCAGTGGCAGCGCTGGGGAGAAATTGGACTCCAAAGACACGAGAAGAGTGTGCAGCTCCTCTCAGGTAGCAGTGGGATGTCTCAATCTTGTAGGAGGTTTGGATATCCTCGTGGAGGACTCCATGTTCCTACAAAAAATATTCAGCAGTGCAGAAACAGCTCTGTTTTGCAGTGCAGAAACAGCCATGTTTTGCATATCACAATATGATGCTATAGCACGCTAGCAATATTTAATTCATGGTAGCCACCACATGTCTCAGGGGGTGGGTGTGTTTTGGGGGGCGGGGGGGGCATGTTCATAATGTATGCCATACCTTAAAGATTTATAGAGACTCACACAGACATGCATGTGCACACAGGCATGTGCACACGAACCAGGCACACCTCTGAACAGCCGCTCTTCAGCAACAGGCACAGTTCTTCAAATAAAACTCTGGTCTCACTCGCTCACTCTGGGAACATGCTGTGATTGGGTTGGGGGAGGGGAGAGGGATGTGTAGAAGACAAATAGACCAAAAGCACCATTTTATTAAGAGAAACAAAGTGATGCGTTGCCTTTGGCCTTCTCCCTAGCAAGCGCGAGGGTCAAGCACTCATATGCTCCAAAGCAAGCAGGGCTCGGCGTGTCTAAAGGAGTCCACTCTCAGATTAAAAGGATTACCCACTTTTGTGGGTAAGTGATTCTGGCTCTGTGGCTTTTCTGCTGCTTGTGAGAACCGTCCCTTGGGCAGAGGGAAGGCGGAGAGCTGGTTGCACTGCTGGCAGGAGAGCCAGATGGCAAACGGTGGGGAGACTGCGCCCCTCGGATGAAATGGGGCAGGGGGAAAAGTGTGGAGCCCCTTCGGCCGTGGCGGGTGAAGACACTGGGGCAGATAGTGGGGAGCAGAGCACTGGTCAGAGGAGATGATGATGGAAGAGCAGCAGCAGAAACAAAAAATAAGAATAAAAATGCAGGGAAAAGGTGTGGGGTTGGAGAGAAGAGCTGGGCACAACATTGTGCCCTTTTTAGTGGAGGGCTGCTGGGTTTTTATTTTATTTCTGTGTGTTTACTTTATTTCTGTATGTTCTTGATCTTCTCAGTCTCTTGTCCGAGAACTTGTTTGCTGCCTACAGGAAGCTTTTAGACAGTGGCTGAGAGCCAACAGTGCATTTTCATCAAACACTTGGGCAGAGGGAGAGATCCAAGGAGGGGAAAACCTTCACATCCAGTCTCCAGGTTGTGGGGAAGCAGCTGAAGGTGGGAGGATAAGAATTTAAAAAAAAAAACAAAAACGGGCGAATCCAGTGAAATCCATTCAAAGAAGGAGGAAAAAGAAGGAAGAAAGGAGGAAGAGGAGGATGAAAGACTAGGAAGGAGACATGGCTTCAGCTGTGTTGGAGTGTGACGGGAGAGGATCCAGCCACTAACAAAGCCCCTCTGGAAGAAGCTTCCCACTAAAATCCAGCAGCTGTCACGCCGGGAGCCCTCAGTGACGGCCGCAAGGGTTGTCTCTGGTGATGGTCCCTGAGCTGCTCTCCTCAATTCTGGGGCTAAATTCATGATGTAGACCTAACCTCAATGTGGTGACGTTGGGTCCTTCCCTGTGCAGGAGCTAGGAAGGTAAGCACTGGCTTGAGCTTGTTTTCTTTAGCTTTTGCAGTATCTTGGACTTTAATGTTCACATCTCAAAACGTATGTTTCTGGTCTCAGGGTTCACCTGGGGCCACCTCTAAGAAAGGGAGGGTGCAGGAGGGGAGGGGAGGTGTGGGCTGAGACCCAGCACTGTGGTGAAAACATGGGCTGTGCAGGGCAGAATCAAATGGAGGATGGAGAAAGGGTAGTGAAAAATATTTTTAAAAAATCAGTTTTTGTGTGAGGCACTTCCTCCCTCCATAAGCTACTTACATTTCATTTTCTGTAATACTTCAGTGCTGCCCTTTCTTCTGACCATACCATTACTTTATGATATTTACTGTTTTACTCGGGAAATGGAATCGTCTTATTGCGTGAAAATCTCAGTTCAATTTTGTTCCTTAGTGAAAGTTTCTGGCTTTCAAAGTTGTAGAGGAAAGCTCATGTGTGTGACCTGGATGAACAGTCAGGTTCAGAAAATAGGAGACAAGTAAAAAGCAGAGCCACAAATGTGTTATTTGAAAGAAGATGCTAATGATTTCTCATCCAATCTTTTGAGTTTCTTTGGTCGTGACCTATGATTTTTAGAAACGATGATAATGCTAATAGAGAGACGTGTGATGGGTGATTGTCTAGGTAACGCTCCCAGGGAAAAGCATCACTCAACTCAACATAGTTTTGGAAACTGCAAGAATAGTTAAAAATTTCCCCATTTCATGCAGCCTTCAGTATTCTAGTGGAGCAGATCAGATACTCCCAGTGCTACCTGAGGCTTTTCTCATCCTTTTCACACAGTGTCTATGGCTCTGTTCTGGCCTCCCACCCTAAAAGCTGAGACTCTTCAATCTCTTTTATTGAGAAATTTTGCTTCTGCCCGTTAATGAAAACAGCACTGAATGATCTGTGCTAATAGAACAAATATGAGAAAATACGTACAATATAGAAAAATGTTATATATTTGAGGTATTATCTAGCTATTTATGAAGATCAGTATTTTAAAAATCATGTTAAAATAGAAGGTCTAATTTTTTATGCGCTGCAAAGAACCGTGCAAAGTCCCTTTATGCCGACTGCCCCAGGAATTCACATGGCTAGCTCCGATTCTTATGGGACGCAGGTGTGATGCAGTTGAGGTACAATCTCCCACCCCGGGTCCGAACTTTGCCAGTGCATCCAGCTTGCTGAAAAGCAACCCCAAGTAGTGAAACATTTTCCAGCCATTCCTG
>NW_008825113.1:5686997-5706858 GCF_000699105.1 Pygoscelis adeliae
TTCGGTGTTGTAAGGAGGGGGTGATCGCCAGCGAGCAGACGAGGAGGCACCCAGGGATGAGTCAGGGACGCAGCAATGATTGCCTCCTGCTGTGCACATGTCAGGTCTTTAGCCCAGACACAAAAGTGCATGGACACCCCCACCCCTCAGGCCCCACATCTCGGAAGGCGTGAAATACATTACGCCAGGCTGGCACCGGTATTAGCAACCCTTTGTTAATCTTCGGGTTGCCAAGACTTCAGGCTGTCTGAGGTCTGCTTGTCAGAAAGATGGAAACAGCTGATCTACAGTGAGTCACTGAGCTGCTCAGATGGCAGTTTCCCAAAACAGGCATCTGAAGTAACTTCACTTTCCTGCACCACATAAAATGCCAGGCAGTTTTCTCCAAGTCGAGCCATGTATTGCTTCCCTCCTGTTTGGGAGCACGGGCTGCGGCCCCCGCTCAGGCTTTCCCGCCAAGAGCATGAGCCAGCCTTGTCCAGTAGAGGGAATTGACTTTTCCACTTCTTGGCTATCATCCCTCTGAATGATCTAGCGGGTGACTCCGGACACAGTTAATTTCATTTACTGTTTTCTTATCAGCTCTTGAAAGTTCCAGTTGGGTCTGCTCATTTCTTCCATGACCTTATGAAAATACAGCTTTTACAGCTGGGCTTTCCCAGAAGCCCTAGACCAGGGATGCAGCAGGCTGACTGCATGTGTCGCTAGCAGCTAGTTAGGGTCTGTGTTTACACAGGTATTGCATGCTTCCTATCGTATACAGCAGTGCCTAGGGCAAGATTGCAAGGCACTCAGGTACTCTTGGCTCCACCTCAGTACTTTAAATGAAGGGCTAGGAACAGATAGCTGGATTACAGAGATGGGAAGGGAGTGAGAAATGAAGGGAAGGGTGGAAAATGAAAAGCAGAGAGGGAAGGGAGCCTGTAAATGAAGCTGCGAGGTTGCAGGATTGCTTAATGGAAGAGGGTGCAGCCAAGTCTCTCTGTAGGCAGCTAGCAGCAGCCGGCACCGCGGCATGGGGATGCCCGAGGTCCTGCTCGCTCCTGGCAGGGAGAAGGAGGCCAGCAGAGGGGTCTCCTGGGGAGGTGATGCAAAGTGCTCTTAGCAAAATCAGGACCTAAGGTGGTCTGTGCCACTGCGTTGCAGAGCCTGTGTCAAGGACCTGATGCTAGTGCCGCCAATGAAAAGAAACGCTTGTGGAGGCTGAGCTTCCTCCACACCCAGCAGGGAGCAGGGAAAGGCAATGGGTTTACACCGCTGGGAGACCTTCAGGAAATCGACCTGGGGAGCTGCCAGATACTGCAAGTGCTTTAGAAAACAGATTACTAAAAAAAATTGCTAACATAGAGCTGGAGAAAGAAGTTTTTTTCCTCAGTAGACAAAAGAGGAAAGTCAAGAAATGCCAGATGCTGTAACGGACACACGCTTTCATTAAGTGGAAGGATCGCCCATGGCTTGAGACTGCTCCTTTTCTCCAAGCCAGTACTGTACACACGGACAAGCATTTGTGAGTTAACAGGGTTTGCTATTTTTACTTTCCCAAGATTTAAGCCTATTAACTGGCGTGTGTGAGTGTTGAGACGCAAGCAAGAACTACTGTTACCAGAATTTTAACAACAATTGTGAATTTTAACAACAATTGTAAACAGAATAAAGGCAGTATTATCACCGAGGTGGCCAGCATTGTTGGATTAAAGAGCAAGGCTGGTTCCCAAGTGAGTAATACTACATCTCCAGCCCACGGGGCTGTATATCTGCACCCTGCTGCCCTGGACCAGCCACGTCAGGAGATGCTGCAGCTCCCTTCCAGCCCATGTTCCTGGGGGTTTGCCATGGAAACCAGGATGCGGGCAATTACGGCTGCACCGCATGGATTAGGGCTGAGGCTGGGGTGAGCAACGGACTCAGAAATGGGGCTGGAGCCAAAAGCGAGGTGGAGAGCTGCACTACTGCGTGGTGAAGGGCCAAACATGGGCTTTCAGGACCCATATAGACAAATCATAGAAAGGTCCTGGTATTAATAATCAGTCATTCTGTAATTAGCATTAAATATGATAATTTCCAGGACCGGTCCTGTGGAAACCTGGCAGTGTATAAAAGAAATGGGCAAAGAAGGGAGCTAAAATTTCTGTATACAGCAAGCCATACTCTTCCATAAAATCATAGAATCATAGAATCATTTAGGTTGGAAAAGACCTTTAAGATCATCAAGTCCCACCATTAACCTAGCACTGCCAAGTCCACCACTAAACCATGTCCCTAAGCACCACATCTACACGTCTTTTGAATACCTCCAGGGATGGGGACTCAACCACTTCCCTGGGCAGCCTGTTCCAATGCTTGACAACCCTCTCGGTGAAGAAATTTTTCCTCATGTCCAATCTAAACCTCCCCTCGTGCAACTTGAGGACATTTCCTCTCGTCCTATCGCTTGTTACTTGGAAGAACAGACCGACACCCACCTTCTTGCTACAACCTCCTTGTAGAGTAGTTGTAGAGAGCGATAAGGTCTCCCCTGAGCCTCCTCTTCTCCAGGCTAAACAACCCCAGTTCCCTCAGCCGCTCCTCATAAGACCCTTGTGCTCCAGACCCTTCACCAGCTTCATTGCCCTTCTCTGGACACGATCCAGCACCTCAATGTCTTTCTTGTAGTGAGGGGCCCAAAACTGAACACAGTGTTCGAGGTGCGGCCTCACCAGTGCCGAGTACAGGGGCACGATCCCTTCCCTGCTCCTGCTGGCCACACTATTTCTGATACAGGCCAGGATGCCGTTGGCCTTCTTGGCCACCTGGGCACGCTGCCGGCTCATGTTCAGCCGGCTGTCGACCAGCACCCCCAGGTCCTTTTCCGCCAGGCAGCTTTCCAGCCACTCTTCCCCAAGCCTGTAGCGCTGCATGGGGTTGTTGTGGCCAAAGTGCAGGACCCGGCACTTGGCCTTGTTGAATCTCATACAGTTGGCCTTGGCCCATCGATCCAGCCTGTCCAGGTCCCTCTGCAGCCCTCCATAGGCTTATGGAAAGGAGTGAGAGCTGGACTGAAAAGGTCAGTCGTGCTCTGCAACAGGCGTGATGGAGGAGCTTACGCTGGCATAGCCATCGGTTTAGGTATTAACAGTGTAACTGCCAAGGAAAGTTAATTCCTGTACAGATTCAACCCTGACTCACAGGTTTGTGGGGGAAGAAAAATCTAGAAGCAGGAGTGGCAAAACGCCAAAGGTGGTGAAAGGAGGGAGAGCAGACTAAGCGAAGCAGGGAGGTGAAGAGGAGCTGGGAGAGCGAAGGGGAAACCTTCCCAGCTCCAGGGGCTATCAGGTGTTTCAGTAGGTTTGAGGAAAACGGTGTGGAGAGGTAAAGCAGTAGGACGAGGCCCTGTGGGAGTGTGGAGAGAGACAGACACATGCAAGAGACCTACAGCTGATAGAGGGGTACCTGCAAGAGAAGGGATTAGTGGGCAGAGGAAGCAGCTGAGAGGCTTAGATATGGAGTAGGTAAGGAAAAAAGTTGATTTTTAAAAATTATTATTCTCTGCTTTTTCTTCTAGGCAAACTTTATTCAAAATATATCACCGTCCTTACAATACTTGGCTTGAGTCATGCTCCAGCTGCCCATCACCTTCTCAGGCCAGGCTGCACCTTTCCAGTCCCAATGGCCCAGGAAGCATTTCCAAATACAACCTTAGACCCTAATCAGCCCCCTCCATAGGCACCAAGGTACTTTCTGTGCTTTGCAGAAACCCCAAGGTTTTCCCTTCCCAGGCTCAACCACAGGCACCTCTCCCTACCCTTCAGGTGGGGCGAGCTATTTGGTGTTGAGTCCAGCCCCACGCAGCCTCCCCGGGAAGGTGCAGGATAGGGGCAGGCACGACAGGCAGGGCACCAAGAGGTCTCGCTCCATCATGGAGGACAAAGAGAGCCAAATCGTGGCAGAGAGTGAGGAAACAGGGTTCAGCGATGACTCGTGGAAATCCGTTTCTCTGAGGAAAAGTGAATGGGAGATCTTTCACTGAAAGGTTTGACTTATCTGGCTTTTTTTTCTCATCTAAATCCCTTTGAAGGGGATTACCGCCCTGCACTCCCCCAGTTTGGATGTGCAGCTGCTCACAGCAGGTTGCAAGGGGCACTTCATTTCTTGAGTGCTGCAGGAAAACTAGGTTTTAGAGAGGCTGGGGGTCATGTTCTGCAGTGGGTGCCACCATGTGAGCACAGCGACTTCAGGATTGGTGAAGCGAGCCCTGGAAACCCTGTCCCATGGCTGTAAATAGGTGACTGTGATTGATGGGGATGCTTCGGAGAAAGGACAGATTTTGGGAGACTATTGCAAAAGGATGTTGCCACCTCAAGGCATGTCTGACAGGGGCAGCTCCTCGGAGGGGCCACACAGGCTGGCAGTCCATGGGAAAGGCGAGCGGAGGCCGCGGAGGTGCTGTCCCTGCCTTGCCCTCGACGGCTCGCCACCTCGGTCCCTTCTGCATAGTTGCAGCTGTGGGCAGAGGGGACAGAGTGGACGGGGATGGTGCCATGCCACCCCATGCCAGCCCTGCGTGGAGACTGGCTGGGGCAGCCCTCTTCATCCCTAAAGCTTTACACTCACCCTTTAAGCAGGGTTTGCAGCAGGGGGGATCTCGACCCGTGTAAAGACAGTGTGGATGTTTTGTGCCTTGACAGCAGTGAGTCCAAGTGCAAACCGTGTGTGATCTGAATATCCAACAGTTACACCTTGGAAGCTCTAATAAAGCTGCCTCTGAACCGCATACATGGAGCAGAGGCCGGGACTGGGAGACAGAGGCACCTTTTTTACTCCTTGGGCGCACCCACCGGGGTAAGTGACATCTTGCTGGGGCACTGCCAGATCGTCGGGCCAAAGGCTCAAGCCCCGCAGCCCTCTGAAAGCCACATCTGCTTATAAGGGTTGTGTGTACAACGTGCTGTGTGTTGGCCTCGGTAAACAACTTAGCAGAGAAGGCAAAGCAGAGCTGTGCTACACTTGACATGCCGCCTGCCGTCTGGGGGATAATAGCTTAGTGCTCGTCAAAATGCTCCTTTGAGGCAAACGATGGAGAAACATCGTCTGGCGCTGTATTGCCAGGATTTGGCCCAGCTGATGAACAGTTGAAGGGTTCGAAAAGATAGGATAATTCTTCCAAGTCATTTTTGCCCCGCGTTGCACCGCGCATAATGAAATAAGGAGATTCGGGAGGGTTAAACCAGCTAAAGGAAGGCAGCGATCTCACAGAGCTGCACATCCTCTTTGATGAACACCATCTTTTGTCACATTTCAGGCATGGGCCTGAGCTGTGCCTTAGATTGCATCAGGCTTTTACCATAATTTCTGAGAGTTCAGCTTTTGTATATTCACTTCTACAAGAAAAGTTCTTGAAAAGTGCAGTAGTCAGCAATTTTACAGCAAAGCAATTTTTCCAACAAGTATTAATGTAATTAAGGGGGGATGGGATGTGTGCTGGAGCTTAAGAAACACAATTTAAATACACAGGGACAATAGATATGACAAGGAGGATGGAGAGGCAGGAACAGGATCATCACCTGGATTTCGGAGCCTGTCTTTTTGCTGGCTGGAGAAGCTAGTCACTTTTTAAAATAGAAATCAAAAGGTGGATGCTCACCGATGTGAGATTCTGATCATTAGATGTCTCAATGACGTGCGATCAAATCCTGCAATGCATCAGTGACTTCGTCTGACCACTCTTGGAGTGGGTCATCACGGGGGGAGATCTCAGCCTCCCCCTCTACAAGACCCAACGCCCCATGTGCATCTCCCAGTGTGAGTGCTTTTGCTGCCTCTTTCTAAATGGCTGCATTTTTGTCATCGTGGCCATCTTCCTCAGGTACCGGCTGCTTGTCAAGGCCAATCAAGTCACTCAGGAGTGAATCATGGTAAAACAAGGTTAAGGCAATGCTTAGCAGAGCAGGGTATGAAATGATTGGTCCCAGAAGTCCCGACTGATGTACAGAAGCAGAGTGGGGTTGATGTGAAAGGGCTCTTGCAAGTGGGAGAGGCTGCGCCCACCTCAGAATAGCCATGGGGATAGCCTACGGGATAGCCTCCAGGATAGCCTAGGGGATTAGCCTCCAGGATAGCTTACAGGATAGCCTATGGGATAGACTGCAAAATAGCCTAGAGAGGATAGCCTGGGCGGTAGCCTCCAGGACAGCTTACAGGATAGACTGTTACATAGCCTAGGGAATAGCTTACAGGATAGCCCATGGGATAGCCCTACAGTGGCAAGGACTCCCTCCTGGAAGACTTAAGTGCCTGCTCCAAGCTGGCAGAGGAAGGATATGAAGCGAAGGCTTGCACCCCCCCCAGAAAAAGTCACCTTGCCGCTGGCTCTGAGGGCATTAGGAGTACCGCTGGCTTCGGTCCGAAAGGCCAGCCTGGCTCTGGCTCCCAGACTGGCTCCAGGACCCACTCAGCCCCGCCGGCTCTTACGAATCCCCTTCGGACAGCGAACGAGCCCTGCCTGCGTGGTGCAGGGGGCAGCCGAGGCTGCACTTCATGCCGTGCTGTAGCCCGCAGGGCCACGTTGGCCTCCTCTGCACGTCAGTTGTGCCTCGCTTATGTTGCAGCAGGGGCCTGGGGGTGGGCAGGGAAGGCAGCACCGACCCTGCTTCCACAAGCCCAACTCTCCCAGACTGCAGCGCAAAAGAGGCCAGGAAATGTTTTCGCAGCTTCTCTGTCAGAAGCCTCACAAAACACCGAGAACTAACACTTGCAGGACTATTTCCAGCTGCTGTGCATGCTTGCAGCCCACCAGACAGCCTCTCACCTGCGAGGGCGGAGGAGATGCTGTCTCCAAAGCTCTCTCCCCTCTGTGACCGAGTGTCACCCGCCGCTGCTTCAGCTCCCCACAAGCGCAGGCACTACAGCACAGCACAGACATGCAGCAGATGGCATTTGGCATCCGCTCAGAGAATCGACCGTCGGATGCTTTGCTTCCTCCTGGTTTTTGGCTGTGCCTTCCCATGGGAGATGCCTTTGCCAGGATACTTCACGTTCCCTTAAATCACAAATTCCTTCGCTCCAGGGGCGGCACGGAGGGTGTTGGGTGAGAGCATGGGCTTTACACTTTCGTCATGCTTCTGAAGCTTACAGAGAAAAAAAAGCTGCTGCTTTTTCTTTCTGTCCTTGTAATGATAACAGGAGGGATGTGGACATTAAGCTGCCAAGTTTGGGCTGAGACGGTCCGAGCCCTGGCTGCGGCGGGTGAATGAAAGGACACTCCCAGCGCAGGGCATGGCTGGGAGCCTGTCACACCACTTGCAGGGTGCGGGCAGCTCACCGGAAGGGTCGTCGCTAATTAATAATTACGGTCCTATTTCACCACAGAAACAAATGACACCTCTCACCAGCCTAACGAAGGAGGTTTAGCCCCCCCACCCCAGCCCCCCCGGGGGATAAGTGCCACTTGGCCTTGTGTGTAAGAGGAGCTCGTCGGCCCCAGGGTCAGAGCTACAATGCAGCTGCCCAGCAGCTCTCAGCCCTAAAGCCGAGAGGGGTTGTTGCTATGGGAATCGAGAGGGCACTTGCAGACAGCATCTGGAGCCTGTGTCTTTCCCTGTCCAAGGCAGCTGGATTTGGAGGGAAGCAAAACTAAAAGGAGGTGGCAGAGAGAGACAGAGGCACAGCAAAATGCATGCATGTTAGAGGAGGGACCTTCCCAGAATGAGAGTACAGTGGGATACAGAAGAGCGGGGACACCAAACTGTCAGGCAGCGGTGGCTCGGCTTGGTAGGATAAACCTTATTTTCTGCTCTGTCTGACATTGGAAAAAGATCCAGTGAAAGCCCGACTGTAACAAGATGGGATCTGCCTCCTCAACTTACCGGCCCAAGTGTATTTATTTGGATATTGATGGAAGAATTCAAAAGGTACTTTTGCTGTTTTTCACAACGTAGTGTTTCCGGACGCAGCAGCAGCTGCGGGCTGTGTTTGCTGCACGATCTATTTCTGTAACGCGAGTTAGACGCGTGTTTGCATTCAGCGCCGTTGCAGGCTTCACATCTCTTTTTAAGGGGAGGGGGGGGATCTTGAGTGGCTTCTGCTTTGTACACGGATGTTTATTTAAAGGGGAAGGGGAGGCTGGCAGCAGGGGAGCGCTGGGCACTGCCAGCTCTCACTGCCTGTGTGGGGACCCTTGGTTTAGCAGCCGTGTAGGCTTCCTCTCCCGGAGCAGCGTTGCGACATGTTTACAAAGTTTTGCCTGCAGAGAGGTTTTCACCTAAGAAGTGGGAGCCGGAAAGCACAGTGTGCCGAGTGATTTGGAGATTGCCTGCCGGAGGGTTTTAGCGATGGGCATTTTCCTACCACCAAGCTGAACGGCAGGCAGGTGCCCGGCTGTTGTGCGATGGGGTGTGCTGCTGCATCGGTGGGGGGCTGCGGGTCCCTGCCACCTTTGCCAAGTTGTTCGTAAATGGCGATAAACATTAATTAAAACTTCCACTTCCATTAGCCTGCCTTGTTTGCTTAACTACGGTTCACAGCACAGGGGAAACTGCGGGAGAAATGTGTTCTGGCTAAAAGGGAGAGCTTGCACACTGCAGACAGCCCACTGCTTTTAAACAGAAACAATGCCGCCGCATTTTTGTAAGTCATCTTTTTCTTCTTTTTGTCAGCAATTCTTTGGCCACAAACCAAGTGCCTTTTTTGTAACAGAGTGAAAGCGGCTGCGAGGATCAAGAGCAACTAAACTCTGACTTGCAAAATTCAAATCTCTCTCTCTCGTCTTCCTGCTCTAAATCTTCATTTCACCCAGCCTTGCCTTTTGTTTCTCCTTTAAAAAGGAAGAGCAAAGGTACCCTTTCCCTTCCCTCCCCTTTGCTGTACGAGTGACCGCAGAAATGAGGCAAAGGGAAAGCTGATACTCACAGTCCCGTCCCACCGCACACGCCTCCGTTGCCTGTGGTCCCCTCTGCCACTGCCCTGGAGACCCACCGTGACTGCCAGAGTCCTGTCCTCAGGAACAAGACCTCAGAGAATCCAAATCTGCGCCGGGTCCCCCACAGCAGGCTGCTCCTCTTCATCCATCTCGGGGCTTAGACGTGACGAAGGTCCCTCTGCTGCCACGGACTCCTCCACACCGGCGTGCGGGAGCGTGCTGGCTCTGCTGACCTGAAGGCGCCGCTTCTCTTTTGCCAGGGCTTAATGAGTTGGTCACCTGGCAGCCCCCAGAAGCAAGGCTTGTACGGAGCTCCCTGGCACCTTTACTGTTTCGGTGTTTTGAAAGGGTGGCAAGTATTTCCATAGATGTTGGTAAAGCACATAGTCTGTTGTCTACTCTGGTTTTAAAAAAACCCAGCATTTCTCAGAATCAGTCTCTGGAGAGTAATTTTGACATTAAAAACGCAGAAGAGGCACAATCGCATGAGCAAGCAAATGCAAACTCAGGCAGCATTGGTTTTTTTGCTCGATAAACGTTATCTGTTTCTTTTGTCAGATGTGAAATTCCATCTGTGCAATGTTTGGAAGGATTCCTGCAGTAAAAATGCCGCGTAAATGGGGTTCACCCAGGGGTAAGCAGGGCATATCTCAGATTCTCGTGCCTCCTCAGTAACAACATCATTAGAAAGAGGGAAAAAAAAAAAAAAGCGACCCTTAATCTTCCAAGGAATGCAGTATTGGAGGCTTCTAAAGCGAACTCATTAAATCATGCTAAGCTACTTGTCAAGCCAGTAACAAGGTATGAGTTTCATTATAACAGCACTTGTTGAGTTAGAAAGGGCTCAGCTCCAACTTGTAACTGGTTTGCTGGACACAGCAGAGTCATGCAATAGAACTGGGCATCCTACGATAGCGCTAAGCTGTGATGGCAATTATTCACAGGTAATTCTGTGTTTCTGCAACCTCCTTCAGAATTTCCACCAGTGCGGCCACAGGGCATGCTGCCGACTTTGGGAGAAGTTGTTTCGCCTCGGCACTGGGGTGAATGAAGGGACACACCAGGCTCAGAGAGCCGCACGTTGCCTCCCCCAGGAACCTGCGCATTGCAGATGAGCACTTGAAAGCGCTCTGCAACAGCAGTGTTGAATTAAGCTAAGTAGGACCATGTATTGGCAGGTCCGGGGGGCACAGCGGGGAGAGCAAAGGGGCACGGCGATTGTTGGAGGAGAGTTTTCTGGCTTTGAAACCCTTCTCAGCGGTTGTTGAAATAAAGGAGGTACCATTAGCAGGGGTCGAACGCAGGACCACGCCTGAGGCCAGCACGTCCCAGAGGAAGGGCTGAGGTCCATACCTGCAAGGCCAGCGTCACGAACACCCAGGAGTCCAGTAGCCTCCTGCGGGAGGGCGGTGGGAGGCTGAGAGCAGAGGGGAGCCCAGCCCAGTGCTGCAGTGCATCACTCCTAC
This sequence comes from Pygoscelis adeliae, assembly GCF_000699105.1. Lineage (NCBI taxonomy): Eukaryota > Metazoa > Chordata > Aves > Sphenisciformes > Spheniscidae > Pygoscelis > Pygoscelis adeliae. The sequence continues at coordinate 5,697,357 of NW_008825113.1, forward strand.
ATCACACTGGGGAAGCCTAGCCCTTGTCTCAATAACTTCCTCGGCTCCTGCCCTTTCCCCTCGGACCCATCCTGCCTGCACCCACAAAGGCTCCCGGTCATTTGTCAGTTTGATAAACTGACCTTTCAGAGGCACGGGCTCTTCACCAAAGCTGACCGCAGGGACGGGCTCTCCTCCAGTGGGCAGAGTTGACTGAGCATCTCCCCATGCTGGGGCAGCAAGGGCTCTGCTTTGGGAGAGACATGGGATGACCCACGCCGGTGCAGCAGACACCAACCGTGGAACCCTCCACAGGCACCTGAGCTAAAGATCCCCAAAGGGGTGGCTTTTGTGTCCACCAGGGGGAGGCTTCAGGCTGCTGGTAGCTGTGTCCCGGCCAAGGGGCAGAGGATGGGGGTCTCCCGTGGGGCGGCCGCCTGCCGAGCTGGTGGAGGTAGAGCCGAACACAAATCAGGAGGTGGAGGGGACAGCCGTGCCAGGGCCGCTGGAGAGGGAAGATCAAAGGCTTTGCAGCGTTACAGCCACATGCTGAACCAGGGCTCTGTGCAAACCGGCTTCAAAAAGGTCACTTGTTCTTGGAACTGGTTGAAAAATGAAGTTACATTGTAATGCGCTTCCTATCCAGTGCCTATGTAAAGGGGATGCACGCCTGGGGGAAACAAGCACAGCTGGGTTTATTTATTTTTAAAGGATTGTCTTGCCCAGAGGCACCCAGCAGTTCATTACCCGCTTGCCCAGGCACACACCTCCCTCCGCGCTTCGCACATGTGCCCGGGGCTTAGCACACCCCTGAAACATGTCTGTGTCCCACCCTGCCACAGCCTGGTCTGCTGCCGCGCAAAGGAGAAGACGGCAGGCCAGGGGGAAGCCATGGCCGTGTTTCATATAGGGTAAGGTGATCTCACAGTGCCACCGTGGATGGGGATTTCTCGTTCCTGGAGTGCCACAAGATGGGGTCGAGCACCCAAGCCCCCAACCTGCCAGCAGAGAAGTGAGGTTTGCTCTGCCAAACTTAAGCTGGATCTAGAGTCTTATTTTCCTTCATAATGTTATTAACCCTTTGGCTGCGTTTTTAAGAAAAATTCCTATTGAGTCTTTCAAATTAAAAATCCACCAGCAAGAAAATGTTCCCCAGCCCATGCCCAAATTTTCTCCATGAAGAAACTACTGGGGAACATTTTCTTTTAACTTTTGAGATTTAAATGGTAGCAGAGCCAAACCAGCCAGTGGCCGTATCCCCAGATGGGTGGCTTCATGGCTCTCATTTTCAAATGTCACAGGTAGTGGCTTTGCTCACAGAGTTGTAAGGAGTTCCTCTGAGAAAAATGCTTAATTCAAGAGGATTTCTGTTTCCAGTGTCTTAATCAGCATCACATTTGTAACAAGGATGGAAAGTCAGAGGGGTACAGAGCCTGAGCTAACTGGAAAAAAGAAAAGGACCACCACCTTTGTCAAGGGTTCAAGGAAATCACTCAGGATGGTATTTTCTTCCTCTTCAGAAAGCAAGTAAAGAATTTTGGAGCCGTTTTGCTGGTTGACTGGGTCATTCTGGATGCCAAACAGAGAAATGACCTTTTTTTTTTCTCAAAGAAATGTATCGAATTCAACCTTTCTGGGTGTCTACTGTACTGACCTGTGGAGCAGGACACTGATCCATCCACAGCCATTGTTCTTCTTTGCCCAAGGTCCACGATGAACAGAACAAAGCTAAGACTGCGTTTTGGTGCTGTGGTTATTGCACTGAAACGTCAGTGCATAGGAATAATTTCTGTCATGTGAGATTTTCTTTTTAATTAGAGCAACAGCAACTGTGGTATAAATGCCTAGACTCTAGCAAACCCAACAGATTCTTCCAAAGCTTGCTGTGCTATTTTTAACACGCCAAACTAGATTCAGATTCAAAACAAAACACAGCAGAAAAATAATAGCGTGATGATCCGTTCAATATTTTTGCATCCCCGTGACTCTCTCAGCACAGCAGGGCAAGCATGCTCTGTGGTGCCCGTGGACCCAATTCCCTGTCTGTTTGGACCAGGGATTTAGGGCAATACCCTTTCAGCTGCCGACCATCAGAGGGGTGCACAGAGGTGGGGTTCCCAGGCAGTCGGGACATGGAGAGCTCTGGGGGCTGCTCTGCCTGGCTGGTGTTGGCAGGTTCCTCCCGCACATGGACAAGCCGATGCCAAAACCCTCTTTAGCATGGTGAGGCATAAGTATGGTTTTGTGGGAGCGAGGCCATTTTCTTAGTGCTGGCAGATCTCTGTGGGCAAGGGAGGGTGCAGGGCAGCACAGCCTGAGTCTGGCCAGTGGTCTCGGCTCGCCTCGGCTCTCTGATTTTAGCTGGCCCTGGTGAATTCAAGGCGGCTGCATGTTCTTGTTGTAAAGCAGCAAGAAATGAACAGCGGGTTTCTAAAACTGCATCACATTACAGCACATAAACATTTTAAAGAGTAAAAATGGCTTAAAACCAGGCTTTTAAAACAGTGAGAGAAAATGCCATACTTGAGGCCTCTCTCTCCCCTACTCCCCCTTCTCTTTCCTCCCCAGCGAGGGATCCTCGGAGCATTTAGAGAGCCAAACCATAATCCTAGCACAGCTCCGTAATTCCAGCATAGCTCCATCATTCTTCTGTACCCATCACCCAAAAAGGCTCATTTACTGCTGTTTATCTTTCTGAAGTCACATGCAGTCTATCATAGTTATTACAGTTTATGCTCACGTTAGCCAAGGCAAAGTGTAGGTCTAACACTCTCCCGCCAGCCTTACCTATGGATTCAGACAAGCCAACCGTAGCAACTTATGCTACTCGCAGACAAACTCTTTTGGCTTAATACAAACAAGACAAAACCATTCTGTTTCTATCACCTTTCTAGTGAACTTACTTCTACAGCTGCAAATTGGCCTTTCACTGGCCTCTCACCATACCTGTTTTTCCTTACTCCATTAACTAACATTACCCTTCTGACAGTCCTGTATTATCAAGCGTGTTGTAATGTCAGATGCTAATTGTGTGAGTAGTTTTGAAACAAGCAGCCTAGCTTCACTCACATTTAGTGAGGACATTTGGTGCTAAAGCATGCTTATTATCCAGTTTACAAAACATTTCAAACTTAATGCATTAATGTGCTACAGGGTTAATTGCACTTAGTACTCCATTAGCAGCAACCGCGTGTCCTTTTTACGTTAAGTAAAGCCAGAGTATAGACATTTCTGTCATTTGTCAAAGGATGAAATACTTTTATGTCTGCTGCAGAAAATAAGAAACTTTCAGCTCAGCCTCTCATGACCAGCCTTGCTGGATCCTGGTTACATTCTGCCATTAATCATTAGCACCGCAAGATTGAATAGTAGCAATATGTCCCTTAGTATAGTCAGCAGGTTGCACAAGGCTCTCTTTAACGTAACTTGGCTTCCTCTACGAGCCCCAGCGACTCTAAAAAGTAATGAGATCCTTCCTTGCTCATAGTGACAGAGCCAACCCCCGCCATGCCGTCCCCCTCAATGGACATCCAAGATTGCCCTGGGGGTCACACGTATGAGTGTATCTCAGACATTTTCTCTTGCCTGAAAAGAGAAAATCTCTTTTGCCATAGCGCTCTGTTCAGGGATGTTATAAGGATGGGAATTGCGACTTACCATATAGCCACGTGCCTCGGGAGCCTGATATGTCAGCTCTGTCTGGCGGCTCCTGTTTCTCATTTTAGGGTAACTTATATAATTAGGAAACTAATGGGATTCACCCCACTTAACTGTTAACCATAGCCATCTAAAAGTTAGTGATGACTGCTCCAAGCTAGTCACACAGGTTCCCCTGTAGTCACTGGGGAGGTGGGTGGTACCTCCAGAGGATGATTCATCCCATCTAAAACCAGGTTTTGGGGACGTGTGGGCTGATTTACCCTTTGGCAGTTGTCTTCTTTCTCTGCTGGCAAGAGAGGGAGTCTAGCAGAGCAACATGCATGGGATGCCAAACTTGTAGATGTTTGAAGTTACGTCAGACGAATCCCACCCGTACATTCCACTTAGGTGTCGTGCTGAAATGAATGTTGTCAAGCCACGTCACTGCCCGAAAGTAAGTGTGAATCAGCAGGACTGCAGAGCTCCGGTTGTTGGAAGTAAAACATCTACCACGCCTCTCATCCTCTAACAGAAGCAGTGTTTGAAGAGCCCGGGGGGAGCCTTCATTTTTGCTTGGTCTCTCAGCGGAGGGCTCTTGCGCTTTCTTCCCCACACACGCACGTGCACACACGCACTTATTCTCTGCTCCTCTCTTAGAGAAGCTCCTACTGCATCAAACAGATGGCAAATCTGGCATACTTTTTTTAATGCTGCCTAACATTTGAAGCTCAGATAAATTGAGTGGTTTTCCGAATATCGACTGTTAATTAGTGTGAGAAATAAAAAACAGGTATTTTGGATATAGCTGGGCTCATGCTATGCCCGTATCTGAATTCAAAGAATGAGAAACCTGGGAGATGTTTAGATGTGGGGTTTTAGTTAAGGCTTCTGTTGGATATTGGGAACTATGACTGATAAGGTCATTTATCACCATTTGTTGAGGAAGACTTACTTGCTTACATGTTTAGAAATATGAATTCCTTCCAGTGATTTCTACAGAGTGGTATCTAAAAGTTCTGGATCCTGCTTCATTTTGATATGAACAACAAAGACCGCTGGAGAGATGGGGAAAATCACAACGAAAAATTTCACGTCAGCCTTCTGCCTTAGCAATTCAGAAATTCTCCGTGAAAGCTGCTGTTACAGAAGCAACAACAATTTTCACAGTCCCTGCAAGATACATAACTGAGTTTCACCAGACTTTTTCCGGACACACTCTCCTCCAATCTCATTAATGAAAGATTGTCATTTTAGATTGCTTCAACTCCGCACTTTCAGCCCTGTCTCTGAACATTGCTCACTGAGCTGAATGAAAGACATCACCACGTGCTAAAAGTCTTGAACAGATCAGGTTGAGACCAGCAAAAGGAAGTAGGACTGGACACTGAGGATAGGCGGCTTTGAAAATATGTCTGCATTATTTATTTAGGAATTTTACTAGGGTAAAAAAAACCAAACACGAGTTAAATTCTTGGAAGAAAACTCAATTACCAACAACAGATCAGAACAGGATAACATTCTGGATACATTTTACAGTTTATAGAGAGGATTAGCTGCTCTGAGGATCAAATATAGAACAGAAATTGGATTTGTAGGCTGTGTTTTTACACATCCTATCTGAAAGCAAAATATAATGTGATTAGTTGTAAGCTGGTAGGTTGCAGAGTATATGCACTATGGTTCCTTAGTAATATCTCCATCACAATTCTTAATATTGAACTGCTCCTCTGCGTGGGAAAGCCAGCCAGCTTAATCCCTACTCTTTCTGAGAGAGCTTTTAAAATCCTTGTCCTCGACCAGAGGTGGATACTATGGATTAAGAGACAATGGCCCCTTATTTCAGAAGAGGAAGATGTTTCCAAAAATGCAGAACTATCACCAGGAAAGAAACCAGTCCCACAGAAGTGAGCTCTGGGCCAGGAACCAGGCATCCCCATCTAGTCATGCTGTCATACTTCACAGTCACTGCATGCTCCATCAAAATATTATTTCCACTCCAAAAAGCCTCAGTTATTATTCATTCTGCTTTTCCCCCCTTTGCTTCATGTTACTTTCCAGGGCAGGCAGACAACGTTCCCCACTTAAATCAAATGGCTACTTCTTGGTCTTGATGAAGAATTACTGAAATGATCAAGCTGAGCATTCAGGGAAGACTAGTTTTCCTGTCTTTTTTTTCTACACATGGTAGAAGTTTTGCTAACAGTAACAAGAACAGAAGTATGAAATAATGTTAACTCTCAAATGGGGGAAATTAATTGTTTGCAGATGCTGCATCATTTTTGAGGAATACATTCATTTTCTTCCGGGCACAAATTCAAGGGAGATGCAATTTACAGGGTTTATATGTGGCTGATTTTCTTAATGGCATTTAGTCATCAATCTGCAGGCTGAAGCAGAGGCCTCTGTTTCCCTTTCCCATGCGGCGTATCACCTCTGTGACTCTGCTTACATGATTTTGGATCTGCCTTTGCTTTCAGAAATCACACTGGCAAATGAGTGTCTTGTGTTGTCCAGTCTTGCAGGAGACTCTCATGCCACCAGGCAATATTGGAGTCCCTGTGTCTACTCTTTCTCGTAGGAGGTGCGTCAGGAGCTGCATCCCTGGCTTTTTTGGGCTGGCTGACCTGCGTGACTATGCACTTTGTTGACGTGTATTATGGGGAAACCTGTGTGTGCCTATACATGCATGACCTTAACCCACTACCACAGCTGTAGAAACTGCTGTGGTCTCCTGCCTTTGGCTTCTGTTATGCTCCATAGCAAGGTCTCAGTCCTGTCCTAAGCAGTGATTTCTTCCATCGCTGGACACTAATGCAGAGAGCGAGGTGCTGTGAGACACGTCGTAGCAGTGGCTTGCCACCCAGGGGTAGGAACAGGGACCTAAGCAAGATGATGACTGTGGGTCAGAGACAGCTGAGACAGGTTTGAAGGGAGATGAAGTCCCTCACTGCTGACTGTGGGATAAGACCCACAAACAGTTCCAGAAAAGTATCGTCAGGGAGGCCTGGGCTGAAGAGCAATGGCTTCAGGACATCTGCCCAAGTAAGGACATCTTCACAGGACTGGGTAAGATGCTCACTTCTCCACCCAGTGCCGACAGGGCTGCCTATCCTCAAAGCTGCAGGTCAACCATCTTCCGTGGTCACAGGAGAAACCATGTGTCCCATCTGGCTGAAGCATGGCTGCAAGCCAAATGTCACTGTATTGCCTTCATGCTGCTAATGTCCCTGCAATGATAATGGACTTTAGGGAAATAGGATTCCTATACTGTGCTGGAGCCATCAATAATACAGTACTGTCCTCCTGTCTCTCCAAAATACATTCCAGTCATATTCCATCACAACTGACATCGACTTTATTGGGAACATAAACCTGCAGGCAATAACAGGAACAATTGCATATTGCCGGGACACGTCTGAGGCTGGCTGCTTTGCTTTAGAACAGAAGGAAGCTGGTCAGAAAAGCTCAGCAGGTTGCAATAGAAGAAAACTTTAGTAGCATATGCTCTTTGATTAAAAAAAACCAACCAGCTGAGGACAACCACCCTGAGATGAGTATCGAAGTGTGGTGGGTGATTCACAAATCCACTTTTAGCTAACTTAAGTAAAAATACCAAGTATGGAAAGCTAAAAAGCATGTATAGAGAAAGCTCATAAGCTAGAAAATAGCACTTACAGTCTTTCTTTTGCTTCCCACTCTTTCGCTATTACATGGAGTAAAGGAGCATTAAAATTCATCCTCAATGCGTTGAAAGCTCCTGCTGCTTTCTGTGAGTCAGGCTGGCTTTCTTACCTTTAATGTTTTTTAATTTTTTTTTTTTTGCTAATCCTCTTCTCTCTTATCTGTCCCGGTCAATAATAATTGATTTCCAGAATAAGAAACCTCAATACCTGAAATAGCACTCCCAGCACATCACAAGCCTTTACCCTCTGTTCAGGGTAAATTAACATCATCTCCTCAGTTACTGCATGTACCAGTTGTTGTACCCTCCAATACTCTGTCAGCTGATTTTAGCAGCTGTCACTCCGGTAGGATGCTGTGTTCTGCTGGGAGTGGGGTTTAAGCCCTATCTGAACTTGACTGGCTGTGTTTTATTGCTTTGATTGCTGCTGTATTTTAATAACTGAGGGTCCGATCACTGGGCAAAGCAGGCTTTTAAAACACACCTGGGCATTAATCCCACCCATTGCCCCGGTAGGAGTTACTAACTACCTCAGCAATCAAGTGCCTTGATGTTTTGTAAAGTAAAGATATTGCCTGGTGTAATCTCATCTGGGTCGGAAAACGGGGAAGGTGGGTGTGCACGCACGTATCAGTCACAGCCACCTCTTGAGGTGACCAATATTGCTCTCTTCTCTACCACAAAACCCCTGACGCTTCCCTCAAGAGTAAGAGGGCTCCTCACCAGCTGTGAAAACTGAGGTCTGAAGCCTTGCTTCAGCATCACCTCGAGTGTCGGTGCGTCACACCCCAGGAACAACAGGACTTAGCCAGGCTGGCCAGATCTTGCCATTTTGTCCTGACTCTCCCAATACTTCAGGCTCACAATGTCCTGAGCATCAGCAGCTCCTCGTGGCAGAACATCCTGCGGGCTGTCCCATGGCTTCACCATTGCCAGTGGCAGAGGTCCGGGTCAGCGCCACACGACACCGCTGAGTGAGAGATTTCCCCTGGTGTCTGAAAGGCACGTGGGAACCGTGTTATTGCAACGCTATTACGATTTAGGAATTAAAGCACTCAAAGACCAAGACTGCTGGAGTGAGGCTGCAGGCTTAACTAACTCCTGGCACCTACACCTTTCGGAAGGGTCTTTAATGAGATGGTGACACACTATTTTTCCAGCATGATCCTCACCTTGCAGAACACATGGGGCCTGCTCGACCAACCAGATCCGGGGAGGGCGGCGGCAGCCCCTGCTGCCTGCAGCCCCCACTGCCTGCAGCCCCCGCTGCCCACAGCCCCTGCATCCTCCTGGCAGCATGAAGCAAGGCAGTGAAAACAAACCATTGGAAGGATATCCCGGGTGGATGTTCCTCATTTTCTGGGTCACCAGCCCCGAGGCTGATCTGTGGGCGTGCACATCCCCTGTGCCCGCGATGGACGGCAATGGGAACTGTGCCTGAGGATATGGGATGCTACGGGTGGTCATGAGAGGTGGAAAATAGCACTTCCAACAAGGCACCTGCAAGGATAAGAGACTTTTGACCTTGCTCTCCCTGTGCCTCAGACCTCATCTGTAAAATATCACTTTCTTGCTCCTCCTGAGTTTTGCCATTAGGTCTCCACAAGTCCCTTTGAGCTGCTGCATCCCGAACCCAGTTGCTCTGTGGCTATTTCTTCTTTGGGGGCACGAGGCAGCTGAGCTCCAGCGCTGGCCAGGGAAGCTGCCCTGCTCCACACCACCGCTGGCCCTCGCAGCCTGCAGCCACCCTGTTAACACAAGCAGCCCCCAGACAAATCAGCCCTGCCACTCACTGTTGTTCCTGGCTTTGAAAAGATGAGCCGGACCTGACTGCAATGAGGCATTTTATTTCCATGGCAGGTTCAAAGCCTCCACCATAGTCAATCAAAGGGACACAGAGAGGCTTTCTGCCCCCCACCCCAGCTGCAGAAGAGCTTCTCAACCAGGGAGCACCATCACCCCCACGTCCTGGGGGACACAGGAGCCTTGGGGAAAATCGTGGCATAGGATCGCGTCATTGAAGGCTGTATCACAACGGGATCAAGGGGATGTTGCGTTCCGAGACCCACCGCTCGAACAGTTTTCTCCACATAGGGGCTGCCTGGCGTGTGTGGAAGGGCAGGGTGATGAAGAGGTGTTTGGGGGCATGGGAAGGTAACAGTGGCAAATTTTGTAATTCAAGGTCTGAGCTCTGACCTAACA
>NW_008825113.1:5706877-5726104 GCF_000699105.1 Pygoscelis adeliae
TACAGCCTGATGGCAGGAAATTTGGCCTAACCTGGGGGGGGGAAAAACCTCTGTTCTGTTTCAAGTAAGCTTAAGCTGGTATAGTCCAAAAAGCAGTGCCCTTTTATACCATCCAAGGACCTCCCCAAATCTGGGCTGTTTTCTTCCTAAATCTGGGCTCTTACATCCTTAAATTTGCAGTTGTTATCATCCTGCAGCAATACTGCATTATGAGATACCGTTTGCTCTCAGTTCACATACGTTATTGCTCTACTTCTGAATAGCGCAATTAGGTCTCCAGAGCCTGCTTGCTTTATCGAAAAAAGCACAGGTATTAAACAGGAGTAGAGAAATATTCCAGCTCACAAGTCAAATCAGATAATTGAAGTGGTAGGATGAGCCTTAAAATTAGCCCAGTTCACGCCTGAATAGAGTTCATATCGCACTGGGAACTAACCGTCCTTTCTCTTCTTTGTCTTTCCTTTTTTTTTCCCCTGCTGCTGTTTGGTTTGGAAGGTGATCTTTAGTAAATATTGCAACTCCAAAGATATCATGGACCTCTTCTGCATTGCAACAGGGTTACCAAGGTAGGTCTCTCTTTTAATTTGCCCAGCCCTGAGTGCACCTACCAGTTATACCTCAGCACTACATTTTTGCCCATATTGAGTGAAACGCAACCATATGCTTAGAACCTGTTTTTTAGTGGAAAAGATGGGGCCAATGAGAAGCATTGCCACGAGGTGATAAGCTTTCTATTTAGATACAGTACCATCTAATCCCAGGTATGGAACAGTCAAACACAAAGTACCCCAGCAGAACCACTTTATAGAACATAAATATCGCCAAGTCCGTTGCCCAGGCCAAGTATTTCCTCATTTATAGAATCATAGAATCATTAAGGTTGGAAAAGACCTCGAAGATCATCAAGTCCAGCTGGCAACCCAACACCACCATGTTGTCCTGCAAAAGTCCATGCATCTCTCCTGCTGTGATTTCCTGTAGGGTTTGTTTCTCTTACCTTCAACCTAGAGAGAAGCATCCAACTTAAATCCCTGTGTTGAGAGGGACCCAGGATCAGGTGTTGGTGTGTGTCAGGGTGGGAGAGGCCGGCGCGTGGTGGAGGGTGGCACAGTGTAGCACCCAGCCACTTCTGCACCGCCTGTTCAGGGCGGTGGTGCAGGAGGAGGGAACCCCCCTAGTCACATCTAGAAGGGGGCATCTGCTGTCTGCATACGGGCCTTGAGCAGCACAGGCCAGATGCACAGCAGCATGCAAAAAGCCATAGTCTTTACCTTTGTACAAACAGGTTTACAATACAGAAAAAGTACAGGAAAAAACAAGCCAATCCTTTAATCACGGGTTTATTGCATGGCTCCAGCTCTGGGGATCGAAAGAGAAAATTGTCTATATTGACTCAGCATTTGCATAAACTGCTGGACAGAATTAATGCCCTTTGCTGTTTATCCTGGCTATTTCCTCTCATTTGACATTACAGAGGTTATTAACTCTCACTTGCCTATGATGTCAAATACTTCCACTCCATCACCCAGGAAACTGTTTAGCAGTTTTAGTCATTCATGAACAGGGTGTTCACTGCGTAGTTGTAATTTTATTTTTATTAGAAGACTTCCAAAGAACTGTTCATTGAAATGAACCAGGGTCCTGGAGCCAGAGTAAACCTCCAAGGTTTACATCTGAGCCTATGAGATCACACCTAGCACAGTATAAAAAAGCAAAGGCCTCATATTCAGCATTTGTTTTGTTTGTTTTGGTAAAGGAGCAACTAGACAATTTTAAGACATTCATAGCACCGGTAGTCATTTGTATAGTGTGAGTCAATACACAGCTGCCGAGTCAATGTATAACAAAACATAGCTTTTTAATAGAAATTACTAGTTGATGAGTCAACAGAATACATGACTTAGCAGGGAGCAAAGTCTGCTCTGAGATCAAAGATGATCACACTTAACATTTTGCCAGAAACATCTCTGGTAATTGAAATGGGTGAAGCATCAAGCCTACCCCATCCTGTGCTTTCACCCTTTCTGCACCAAGGTAAAATGGGTCCAAGACAGTGCCAGGCCAGGCCAGGAGTACTGCAGGAGAGAAGATGGCTGTGCACCGTATGCAGCAGCACAGCATTTCAGCCAGCATTTCTAGGTCAAATAAACCTCCTTGAAACTTGCTTTTCAGGAACACAACAATCTCCCTTTTGACGGCAGACAATTGTATGGTATCCATTGATCCGACAATGCCTGCAAACTCAGAGAGGTAAGCCTTCAAAAATGGGGTCAAGCCCAAGGGAAGGGGTGGTGGTTGCCTGCAGATGCCTTTTGTGTGCAGGGAGGTGAGCAACTCCCTGGAGGGAGGGAGATGACAGCAAGAATTGCATGCTGGCTTATAACACTAATGCCTGCTGGTTTTGAAGATTTTTGCTTGTTATTAAAGTAGGAGTAATTGTCTGAGGAAAAAATACTGCTTTTAAGTGTTTAATGTAGAACATCTGTTCCCATCCCACCCTGTTTGCTGTCAAATATGAAATACAAACTTCTTTCTGAGTGTTGCTAACATCAACCCGCTCTGACTCTTCCAGGTCTCCATACAAAGTGATACCTGTTGCCACTGAGCAGCTCTCAGGTAAAACGACCCTTTTGAACTGAATTTACTAAAGCTGAATTTGCAAACATTTGCACGTGGAAATTATGTGGCTATGATGCAAGAAAGAAAGAAAGATGACGCTGTCTTGGTTGTAGCTATGGCAGAATAAGAAGTGTTTGATCACAGTGTTCTGGAGAAAAGCTAAAAAAAGGTCCCCAGATTTCAAAGTATTTGAGGGTGAGGTGGAATGGCTGGGGTCCAGGGGACTTTCACAGTGCTTAACTCTGGTCTGACTCAGCACCGCTGATGTCTTGGGGAAAGTTTCGCATGGAGCAGTGGTTTCTTTCAGGCAATGCAGACGATGTTTGAAAGCCTGTCCTGCAGTGTTTTGTTAAACTTTTTCACCTCTCAGCAAAGCTCTGCTGGAAAGCTGAGCACAACATTTGAACCCCATGTTACTTCCAAACGGCTGAGGCGAGAGCATAATTTCTGTTGTGGGCATGGTAGCTCTAAGTGTAATAAATATTTAAATACACCTGAAAAGATTAAAGAAGGCCTGGTTGAAAGAACACATCTGGAACACCTTCCCCAGCGCACAGTGCTGTTGTACTCCACAGGCAGGACTGCAGTGGCACTTCTACCATTTCTCTTTGCCTGCCAGTGTCATGCTCAGGCCAGTAGCTCTCAGACACCAGAGCAGAGCATTTGCTTGGAGAAATTCCTGTAGGGCATCTGGCTCACGGTCTCTCTTAGCAGTGCAACTGCAGTATCTCCTGCCTCTCGCTCCAAGGCAGCCTGAGCAAGAGCCCTAGCCTGTACACTGCGGAGCTATAGGGAGAGGCTGGCCACTGAGGCAGGGGCTGCAGAAGGGTAGGAGACGTCAGCTGGAGACACAGTTTGGAGCAGTAAAATGAAAAGATAGGAGGGACAAGGGGCAAGAGGTTAAGGTTATCTTGGAAACGTAGACTGCACAGAAAGAACAGGAGGGAGCCAGAAAGTCTTGGGCTGGAAAAAGTAGTTTGCAGGAACGGGTGAGGCTCTTAGATTAGGGGCAAGGCAGTTTTGCTGGTCCCACCTGTCTTCTTGCTAATGCTAATTGCAGGTCCCACCTCTTCTTGCTTAGGCTCCTGTGCTACACAAGAAAACATAGTGTCTCACAGCACCGCCTGTTTTTAGATGGGGAGACGGAGGGAACCAAAGCTACTCTCTGAGGTACCCGTGTCTGCTGCAGCAGAAACATCTGTAGGAAAAGGGCACAGCAAGGCAGTGTAGGAGGATGTGCGGGGGGGACAGAGAGGCAGCAGCGGGGAGCTTGTGCATGCAGAGAGCAAAGGCAAATTGAGAGCAAAAAGAACAAAGAAGCTAGGAAACAGGGACGAACTTTATCACAGTAAGATTTGTTACAAGCCATAAACAGGTCCCATGTCAGTGATTGCCGCTGTTGCCAGAAGGAAGTAGTCAAAGCCGAGGGACGCACATGACTGCTAAGGGAAAAGAAGCTGTCTCCTTATTGTAACAAACTCTGCTGGAACAGCATCACTCTTCTGGTCCAGGAGTACACTATTTCCATTATCAGATCAGAAAAGGTGGGGTCTTAACTGGAGCGTGTGTCTCTGTGTACCAGCTGGCATGGGTAATCAATAGCCATTTGCCCCAAGACAGAGAAAGACCAGCAAACAGAGCCAGCGGGGCTGGAAAATGGCAAGAAAAATTCTGGTGGTAGGTTGCCAAAACATAAGACAGTCTGCTACAGAAAGAGGACGAAAGTTGAACGGAGTGTGATGGAACTAATGTTCCTTGGTATCTGTTTCTCTTTCACGTGGGTTGCCATTAATCTTAAGCATTCCTGACATTTTGCTGAGAGTAGGAAGAATAAACAGAGTGGGAAATTGTTCCTCTTCATTAAAAGAAAAAAACCAGCTCTGTTCTAGTCTTCACTTCTTAAACAAACAACTCTGCGTGATTCTGCTTCCCAAAGCAACTTGTCCAAATGCATGCCAAAAAAGGGGTCACCCCAATTTTTACAGCAGTGGGAGGTAATGCACCTCTTTTCAGCAGTATCCCAGGCAGCTGGAAAAGAGTGACGCATGCTTCAGTGGAACAAAGACTGCATAAAAGGTGGGACTGGAAAATACGATCCTTTGGGAGGAAAATATAAGCAGTGGCTTTTATCCAGCAGAGGAGATATCCACCAGAGTCCTGCTAAGAAACCATTCTTCATTTCCTGGCCATAGTCATGGGAGAGTGTTGGAATTTAAAAAAATTATTATTCCAGTGAGCATCCATTGGATGCAGCGGCGATCGCCGTATCACTACGGGGTCAGCTGTCTGCAAGGCAAAGGCGGGGGCCCAGCTGGCCGGCTCTGAGCCTGTGGGACCGTTGCATCACGTGCTGTCCCTTCTCCCGCGGCCCCGGACCAGAAGGCGCGCGGCTGTCCGAGCAGAGCATCAAACCCCCAGTGCCAAACCCTTCCTTCTCTCTGGGGTGTTTAAACTCCCAAGCCCATCGAACGGGTATCTTCTCTCTCCCGACAGCGGAAAGGCTCTGGTCTGCATCCTCGCGGCGGAACAAACTGATGGCTGTGTTGTGGTTGTAATTAGTAGGGTTCAGGCACTCTGCAGTATTGGTGGAGATGCCAATTAAATGAACAAATCCTACTAGCAGCATACTCTTGAGAAATAAAATTGCTGTCTGTTACATTTCTGATAGTGCAGAGAAAGGAGCTGTTGTGAAGCTCAAGTGAGCCTGATCCACCACGGTCCTAAACGGGGGGGAACATGCGCAGGGGCTTTCCTAGCGCTCCAAAGTTAGGGCAGCAAAGCGCACAGGCAGCTGAACAAGCCCTTAAAGTTGTCACCAGGGATGTGACCTGAAAGAGCATGACATGGGCCGAGCTCAGCCCCAGCTCTCTCTGCACGTCTGTCTCCAGCTTGTCCTGGTGGGTCCTTCAACACAAACATCCCCTCATCCCTGGGGAAACGGGTGAGGAAACCCAAAGAGAGTAGTGCCCGATCGGGATGGAGGCCAGCACACGGGGAGAGCTCGCCACCTGCCACTCCTTGCTCAACAGCCTCAGCGCCGGGGAACCCTGCCAGCGTCAGAGCCGCTTGGCCAGGCTGAGGCTGTAGGCAGCGCCTTTGCCTCCCACTTCACTTGCTGTTCAGTTATTTGCCTTTTCAACTAACGAGCTATCTAGCACTTGCACAGAGGAAAACCCACAGTCTCTCCCCAGGGATATCGGCTTGCAGCGGGAGAGCTAGCTCGACCAAGACCTGCCTGCTAGAAGGCCCACATCTGAATCGGTGCTAGCCCTGCCTTGCCCGCTGCTGAGCCCACAAGTGATGTGTACAGCTGCACCAGAGGTCTCTGGGACTGCTTTTTTCCCCGGAATGATTAAATACACAAGATCTGGTGCAGATTGCTATTGGTAAAGTGACAGAAGCTTGTCACTGTGTCTAAATCTTCTTATTCAGGGATGTCTCTCTTCTCCTTTTGGAGGCATATTCATGCTCGCAGCTCAGGCAAGAGGGAAAAGGCAGAGACTGTGAGAGAAAAAAACCCTCCTGCCTGCTGCTTCTTACACGCGTCCCACGTGGATGCGTGCATTGCGATGGGGGCAACTGCTCAACTGCTTCAGGATTACTCACATAAGCAGGGACTTGCATGCGGTAGCCCGAATTAACCTGAGCTGTCAAGTGAATTTGGCACTCAATATGACGTGATTCACAGACGTGGGCTTGGACTTGAAGCACACCCTTTCCTGAGGCTTTTGTCTACCTGGCTGTTTGTTTTTTTAAATCCCTCTGACTGCCCAGATCCAAACAAACCACAGAAAGGGAAGTACAGACGGGAGCCAGAGGTACAGGCACACGTGAGAAAGAGGCCGTGTGGCAGGAATTCGCCAGCCTGACACTGGCAGGGAAAGGTAGATGCCCACGTCCTCGCAGCCTTGCTTGGCCACAGCAGAAAAGACAGGGGGAACCAACCCACCCCCACAACCCCATGCACTCCCCGCTTGCACCTCGTTGAGGCTGGCAGGATGGCGAGGGGAGCCGGGGAGGGCGGGAGGATGGAGGTGGCTCCCCGGCCGTGGTCCCGGGGTGTAAGACGGGGGAGGAACAGCCACTGCCAAGCAGAGCGGTGAGAAGCAGAGGGTGCATGCCAGTGGATTATAAGCCATCTGTGTCAGTGCACGCGTAACCTGAGCTGCCCCAGCGTGTACCTAGTCCCCGTCTGGCAGGGAAGGTGCATGCTTGCTGCCAGCCCTCCGACCCGGCCGCGGTGGGAGCCGCAGGAAAAAGTGCTGCTGCCATATTCCCCCGCACCTGCTTTCTG
Source organism: Pygoscelis adeliae (assembly GCF_000699105.1). NCBI lineage: Eukaryota > Metazoa > Chordata > Aves > Sphenisciformes > Spheniscidae > Pygoscelis > Pygoscelis adeliae. The sequence goes on from NW_008825113.1 coordinate 5,713,791, forward strand.
CCCAGACCTGCTGAAGACGGGGCTGGTGGGAGGGAGGGAAAAATGGCTCCTTGCTCTGTGACGCCCCGGCCAAGCTCCCTGCTGAGCTTGGCAGGGGCCAGCAGGCGAGAAGCCAAAGTCCCTGTGCCCGCAGCGAGCGCGGGACTGAGCTGTGGGAAGCCCGGGGAGGCCTGAGCTGGCCTGTCCCCTGCCCAGCATTACGCTATTGCAGCATCTTCTGGAGGGGATTTTCCTAATTTTCCTTTGTCAGCTCCAAAACGCCATGCGTATTGTGCAAAAATCTGACTTGCTGAACACCTGCATTTGCAAACGTTGCACATTCACAGTGCCGGTGGGGGGTGAGCTGAGAAGAGGGTTGCTGTTGGCTTTTGGGTTACTGCAGGCAGGAGCTGGCGACCCTTGGCAAGGTGCACAGATTGCATCTGCCCATGCTACCTGCAGTCAAATTTCCTTTTCCCAGAGGGAATCGCAGCAAAACAAATGAAGCAACTGAGGGAAAAGGTAGCTGCACGCACCTGGGGTGTCAGCCCTGCCCAGAGGTATAAAAAAAAAAGAAGACAGAGGGTAATGAAGGGAGTAAAAGGACACCTAGCCTTCTTGTTTTACAAAGGAGTGGGCAAGCGAGGCTAAATGATGTTGGTACGATGTCTCATTTTCTTCAGAACCAGGGGTTAGCAGAGGTCTTCCCCTCGGAAAGGAACAGGACAAAGAAATGGATCTTTGTCTCTTTAAGATGAGACGAACTGCCACTCTTAGTCATATATCTTTACTGCACCCTAGGGTTATAAAAACATACATCTTCATTTTGAACGTCTTTTATTACATCCATAAACATCAGATTGCAGCTGACTGTTCCCTGGATGAGAATGTCCTAGTACTCCAAGTGAGTTTTGACAGGGGGAGGGAGTGAAAGTAAGATTGTTGGTTTTTTTTACTGGAACGGTGTTTATAGGGAACTTGTCAGTCTCTGGCATGCTACAGCCACTGTCAGAGAGCTGAGCGGCACCGAAGTGAGAGGACACGGGTTTCTCTGCTTATTCTCACTGTTGGATTCTGGTACCATCCCAGGTGCTGCATACGGTAAGCTTTCCTCCCGTCTTAAATAGGACGCGGCGTTTGCTTTGTTTCAGCACTTGGGTTTTCAAATGGGTTTTGTGAGAAAACTGAAAAATGGGTCTCTGTGAAAAGAACTAATCTCTTCATTTGCTCTGCTAGCCACTCTGCTGGGAGTCGGATCGCAGCAAAAAAAAAAAAGACGGAATTAGATCTGAGATTTTCAGAGCACAGAGTGCTTGCTCCAGTTTAGAGACACGGGGGTGACAGCCAAATTGTTTTGACCAGAAAAGTTAATGCTCTTGACAAATATTCCTGACATCTGTAATACCTGAGGAATTGCAAATCCTTTCAACAGGTACAAGAGCTATTACTTAGAAATACATTGTAAATGCTGGGCTGTATTTCTGTCTGCTGTTTTTTGCCTGGGTGATTGCACTCGTGAGGCATCGTGCTCCCTCAGGCAAGTGCAAGAAGTAGCTTCAGAAATGCCATCAGGGTATTTCTACGTAGGGTATAAATGGATGTTCTGTAATCTGCAGCACATATATGAGAGCATGCAATGTTTCTTTTTCCTTGGTTTTCCTGAGAAACCAAGAGTACATCCACATCGCAGGCATGAGAACGACTGCAGCACAGTGCAGTTTAAATTAGCTGGTGGGGGAAAGTGGGAGCAATCTCAAAACAGCAGCTCACAGCTCAGCAAAGGTGATTTAAGCTTCCCCTGTCTGCATGACTACAGTGTGGACAGACTGAAAGATGGGAAAACATTGCTATCATACTTCTTCCTTCCGAAAGTGTACTGTTCCTCGAAATCTAGGGTCTTGTTTTAAGGACTCGTTTGCTTTTCCCTGCGTTAGTGATTGCAATCCTGTGATGGTCCCAGGAAGGGGCTGAGGCTTCACCAGGCTGACTTTCCCAAGCCGGCTGAAGCGCCTGAGTGCTGGAGTTGGCAGTGGGAGGCGGAGAGCTACCGGTGCAAATGCTCCCAGTGCAGCCACTGCCGCAGCAGCTCAGGCAGCGATGGGATCCCCATGGGATCCCCGCGGTGGCTCTGTCCAAGTTGTGTTCTCAAGGGAAAAGGGGTTGGGAAACTTGTGCCCCGCTGTGTCCATCCCATGAACCAGGAAGGGTGGACCTCATTCTGCAAGGACAGTCACTTTAGCATCTCATGTTTGCCTGAAGTTTATGCATAGCAGTACGAGCCTTATGAATTTGCACCAAAAAATTGATCTCCAGGATAATGTCCCAGTGTAAATCTGAAAGGCAAGCTGGGTTTTCTTGTGTTCATGTGCTATTGTGTTGTTCGTGGGCACTCTGGCACAGTGTGTTGATGGTGCAGAGGCAGTCCTTGTGAGCCAGACCTTTCAAAAGCAGACGGCGATTCTGGGTGTCCCACCCAAGGAATGCGAAAGGGGTCTCCTTTCCAGAGAGTGCTGCCTTAAAACAAGCCACCTCTCAGAGACCCAGCACCCCCAAAAAAAAACTTCTGAGAAACCTTACTGTAATCTGCAGGCAGAGGAAGGCAGGTGAGACAAGGAGTCATTCCCAAACGCTGTCACTGTTCAAAGGACCAGAACAACTTTTGGGCTAAATGCCTCATTGTCAGAGCTGGAAGTCTGAGGACGCCGCTTTGCAGCGGGGTTGAGGGTGTCTTCTTTCCTCTGTCATTTTCTGTTATGTCTCTCTCCTTTCTCTTTTTTTCAGAGAAAGAAGAATTGTTCCAGAATTTATTGGGACAGATTGCCGAGCAGTTCTCGAGGTAAGAAGCTTAACATCATTATTAATTTAAAATGCTATTTCTTTTATCAGCCTGAAGTGAAATTTTCACAAGAGGCAGAGGGGCATTTAAGATCTCTTTCAAATCCCACTCTTCCTGCCAAATTTAGGCCTGGTACACACGTTATTTTCTGCTGACAGCAATACGGTATCTTAAACCAAAAGTGATTTGGGTGATTATCTTTGATCTAAAAAGGAGATCAAGTATTAAATATAAATGTTCTTATTGTGCTCCTGCCCTCTTAGGAAGCAAAAGAAATACTTCTTCACTGAACAGTCAAATCATCTGATTTGTTTCATTTTTCCCTTTATCACCCATACATGTCTCTCCTCCGAGAGGGTTTCCGAACATCTGTATAGCTGTTTAATTTATTCCAGCTGTTTTCAGTAAGACAGCTAATCCCACCACAGCTGAGCAAATCACCAGCATAACTCAAAAGGAGGAGGGTTTCAGGGTGCGCAGACACCAAGATGCTGCTGTTAGGCAAAGCATTATCAATTTAGCTTTGCTTCCCTAGGGGGTACAATAACAAGTCACTGCGGACAGAGGGGGTGATGAAGTGTTGCAGAGCCACAGTGCATTCCGAGGGCCATAACAAAATCATTTGTTGTTAATTTTTCTGAAAATTAAACTCGGGTGTATTTTCTGCCCAAATTTTAGCGCTTCCATGGAAAATTTTCTTTTCCTTATGGCAACCACCGTCGGACTGATCAGTCCTCTGAAAAATGTAGACATTTCTAGCAAAAGTCCTTTGCACCTAGGGTAGATATGGCACTAAATGTATAACATTAATACGAGGGTTTTCTTTTCAGGGTTTTTAAAATCAATGAGCTGAAAACGGAAGTAGCTAATCACTTGGCAATGCTGGAGAAAAAGGTTGAATGTGAGTGTCCCTTTACTCGTATCACAGTGGGAACCGGTGCCTCAGAAACCCCCCGCCTCGCTGCCCCCGTTGTACCCCCACTCCATCCCGCTCCTCACAGCCCCTCTGCTTTCTCCAGTCGCTCATGATTTAGCTGGCCTGGGGCCCGAAAAGCCACAGGCCAGCCCGGGGTGAGGTGCGGGGAAGGTGGGAGCCCGTGGTGGCACTGACTGGTGGGGCGAGGCCGGGGAGGGATGCCTGGCTTTGTAGGCATCTGGAGCGCCCCGGCAGGCTCCCCTTCGAGGGGCCGTCGAGCCCCCCACCGAGCTTTGGGCCTGGGGCCATGTCCTCCTGCTACCATGTCCCCATGGCAGAGGGTCTCCACCACCCACCTGCCCGTCCCCCACCTCCAAGCCCTCCGGCCTGCCCTCCCACGGCCCCCCCTGCCCCAGACCCATCCCCCTGTCACTTCCCCTGCACCCAGCGGTGACCCCCATGACTCTGCATGGGCATTCCCCGCAAAACACCTGGACGCTAGCGCTCGCTGCTGCATTTTGTAATTAATTAAAGGAGGGTAACGCAGCTGCCTTCCTTCTACTTTAAGTCAGATATTTGCACAGGTCAAACATGTTGTCTTGCAAAGACACTTTCTCCTTTCAGAAATGCATTTACTGCGTATTAAGCAGTCCGGTCTGTCCCTGCTGCTGACCTAGGCCCGGCGCCAGCACTGAGACCTGACAGTATTTCTGCTAAGCGTCATGTCGCACACCTCCCTCTGCCGGGAGAGGGCCCGAAACGGGGCAAGGCCTTTCCCCGCAGCACGCGTGCATGCTACACGTGCAGCACGAATGCAGCATGAACACCGAAGCATCCGTAAACAGGCGGCGTAGCATGTGCTGAAATAACAGCCGGAGGGTACGTCTCGTCATCTCGCGAGGCAGTAATTTCTGGGCCGCAAACACGGGGGTTCACCCCTCGCTGGCCATATTGCCTGGCAGACTACGAGGCAGCATCAATATCCTCGCTTGTTCAATGTGTTAACAGTAACACAACAGTTTTCAGTTGCTGTGCAACAACCAAGTTAAGTTCATCTGGTCAAAGAGCTCCTTTTCTGGTTTTTGTGGGTTTTTTTTTTTTCCCCCCATGCAGCAGCTGACTTGTTGTTTTTCAGTATATGATGCAGAACACAGACCCCAGAAAGGCAGAGAAGGGGTATGAATAAGGCACTGTCACACAGCACTGTTTTGACACCAAAGGCCACATCCTCGCTGATAGGCAGCATTTAAGTCAGGCGTGGGCAGAGTCTTCCCTGGCATCACAGCTGCAGCAAGCACTTTCTCACTAGAGCTGGCTGGAAAAAAAAAAGTTTCTGGTTCATGGAAGCAGTTGTTTTCTTGAAATTTTCCCCCGACCAGAAGCTACCTTGACCCTGCAGCTGCTCAGTGAGACATGCCTTCGTCAGCAGGGAGAGGAAAAAATGTCCTTATTCACAGAGCAGCTGCAGGGGGACCTCTCCCAGAGGCCACCCCCGCCGCAGGCTGCCGGTGCGGTGGAAGCCCTCTGGCGACGTCCATGGAGGGGGGCACCCTGCGGCATGCCTACCCCCAGCACAGACCTCTGCAAGGAGCCCGGGTAGCAATCCCTCCCAGTCTGCTTAGCTGCAGTTTACCCAAGGCTCCGCTGATTTGTTCTTTTGTCCGAAAGAAAAAAAAGAAAGGAAAAAAAAAAAAGAAAAATTAGCTCAGTCAGTCCACGTTGTCTGTGAAACTTCTCACCAACTCCAGCCTTCAGGGCTAAGTGCCATGGACTAGAGCAAATGAGGCAAGCGTTCCTGTGGGTCTTCCTATCCTCTTGGCAGCCCAGGCGAGAAACTACCCCAGCCAGCTAGGGGCTGCTTTCAGCCACTGGCTCTCCCCGATGACCCCCTGGGACCCTCGGCTGCACCCTGCACACACGCTGCCTTTCAGCACCGGCAGCCGGCGGCAGTGGAGGGAGATAACAAAGATTTGCATGCCGCTGCCGGCGGGGAAGAGTTGTGCGTTTGCACTGTCCGGCGCTTTATTGCTGGTTTAGGGAAGGCAGCATACCCAGAGCTGCCATGCCGTGCAGGTGAACTGAATTCACTGGTCCCCAGATGAGGCTTCTTTCTGTAAGTGGGTCTCTCCGCTGATGGAAATAGCAGCAGATGCAGCAATCTGCTGCCATTCTGCCTGAGCGCTCGCGATCGCATCTCCAGCAGCCTCAGCCTGTGGGAAGGAGCTCCCTGGGTTGCCTGTCTACAAGTGCACCCATCTGCTCGAAATTGGACTTCCAGAATTTGCAACAGAGCCAAATCCGCATCATTTTGAAATAATCCCAGGCTTTCATGTTTAAAAAGCAAAACTGTGAGAGGAAGGGAGCGTCCAACCTCCCTACTCGAGCTGGGCTCCCAGAGGTTTCTTTAAGAGCCGTGTTTCAGTGCTGGATTCAGCCCAAGGATTTCTTTAGACAGCACAGGGTCTTTTCAGGAGGTAGTTCTTGCTGCAGAATAATATAATGGGCCCTTAATCAGTGCACATGACAAGGCAATTTATCATTTGTGAGCCAAATGTGAAAAGAATTGTGCTTTTGTTTTGCCATTTCTCCTACCTCCCTCGGAGATCCCTTTTCCACCACTTTCACATGTGATCTCCAGGATTTCTTCCCCAGAGGGGATATGTGTGTGTGTGGATAAGTGCTCATGACAGCGCTACATCTGCACCTCACATAAAATGTTCTGTGTCCTTCCCATTACTGTCTAGAGACCACATCATAGACGTGTTTTCAAGGAGCCAAATCTTCTAGCTGATTTTTACATCCCATCTAAAGCTTGTGACTTCCCCTTGGAAAATGCGTCCACGCAGAGCAAGCACTGGGAATGCTTTGTCCTGTGGCTTGACTTACTCTGCTCCAGTGTTCGCACAGCAGCCCACACATGAATAAGGAAGCTGGCAAAAACCCTTTACAATTTGTAAGCATCTCACATCTACCTTAAGAAAATAATTATGTAAACTCTCTGCTCCCTGGAGAGGTTTTGGAAGAAAAATAAAGAGATGCAATACGAAAAAATGCTCAGGGCTGCCATTTTGCACCATAACACCTCTTCTCTCTGCAGTTGCCTGCCCCACTACCCTGTCAGTCTGATAACTCTGCTTTGCTCCTACTGCTTCAAATAGGCACTGGCCACCATTTAGACAGCTTGGCAAATGGGCTACCCACAAATTTCTCCTGGATGAATGCACCGAGGTGGCCCATAGCAGCACAGGGCCTGCAGGTCAGCTGCAGGTCAGCTGCAGCTGATCATCGGCAGCTGAACCAAGTACCGAAAAAAGTGCAGCCAGATATCCAGAATGAAGATTTTGAATAAGCAGGACAGCATCTTGCCTGTATCATCACATTGTGATCACCCAAAGAAATTACTTGTAACAATGCTAGACAAAAAAAAATTAATCTGGAAATGGGATTTTTAAGTGGAGGGTATCCCTGTAATCAAGCATAAATCAAAACCCTTTCCCTTTCCTCTCCTACTATGTGGCATTTTGGACTCGGTTTATACACCTCTCTGTTTTTCCCTTTTCCCAGTTCCAGCAGCAATCTTTGTTGTTACTAGCATAAAGAAAACAAAACTGAGGTCTCTGCTTATCTACAGAGTTGTGCCCTTCCAAGGCAGTTTTTTATCACTTACATGCTACCCTCCAGATAAGTGTGATTTTGACTATTATTTTCTAAGAAAGTGACTGAATACTGATTGTACGATTGCACATTCCCTTGAGTTCCCTGAACCACAGCTTGTCCATGCAAACAATGAGTTCAGTAAACAAATGAGCTGTGAAATGATTGCATATGAATGACATGTACTTAATAAATGGTGCTGCATTATGTCCTTGAGCATGCTGATAGTTCAACAAGAGGGAAAGAAAAGGGAGAATATTCTCATACTTGCACTGCATTAGGTTCTCACAGCTACGTGGAATGAAGTGCATCGCTGCATAAACAGGCAATCAAACTTTTTGCCTTGTGGCTCATAATTACATACAGAAGGGGAATATAGGATTTTTTGTGCCACGTGCAGAAATAACTTTTGATTACAAAATTGATTGGCAAAAAGTGACAGATCTTCAATACCTAAAAAAAATGAAATCAATCATTAGAGCAAAACTTTTTAACATTCGTCTCTCTCTCCTGCAGTCTCACTTTGGTTTCTCTGTATCTAGCAATGCCTCTCAGAGCTCGTTAATGCTATGCGTGAACTTTCAAATTAAAACCTTTTATCCTAAAGGGAATTCTAATCCTACCGGGACGTGTTTGCCTAGCTGCGCTTATCACCCCATCACGGGAGGGTTTTTTTTGCTCAGGATTTCCTTTGATTCGTGTTCTATAGCAGAGAAGTGAAGGCACCAGAACTGCTGACTGCTGCTAACAATCGTGGAAAAGCTGAGACGTTATAGCCATTCTGTGAATTAAAATACTGTAGCTATTATCTAAAATTGGCAGCAGAGAATTCCTATGGGTTTTCAAGATATATCGCTTTGGCAGCACCTGCATATGTGAGAACCGGGGCAGACTGTAAGCACTTGCTGGCTCACTGGATAACCCCACTGTTAAAGTCCTTTGAAATTTTGTACAATTGAAACGAGATCCTTCGACTTTCGCCATGGTAACACCCCTGTTGTTTTCCTTTGTTGACAGTGGAAGGCCTGAAAGTAGTGGAGATTGAGAAATGCAAGAGCGACATTAAAAAGATGAGGGAGGAAATGGCAGCAAGAAGCAGCAGGTAAGTTCTGCTTTGGACCTAACCAAAGAAATAAGCATCTGGTTTCAAACCCTAATGCGATGTTTCCGCAGAATTGAGTTACCTGCTGGGCTTAGAAGTAAAGGAGCAAGGAAACCAATAACCATTAAGGACAGTGGCTTTAATTTAACATTTGAAGATCTATAGCCATTCGACTGTTAAAATAGCTCGGGCTGCGGGAATAGAGAAAAAGGTCTTGCAACAGAGAGTTATTTTTCACCATACAGAATGGGAATTCTTCATCCAGATTTACTAGGAGAGAGGGAAAAGGAAAAGAACTTCTGCAAAGTGCAGTGTTTGGTTGGGAACCAGTTAACGCTCGAATCAGCTCCAATATATTCTGGGAAAATATCAAATAAATATGTAGCAGCTCTTCTAATTATGATCTCATGCTATTATAAAACATCCATTTCAATTTCAACAAGAAATTGAGAATTTACTTTCTAATTCAAGGGCTCACTGTGATTGTGAAGCTTGGTTTCACTGTAATTAAAACAACAGCAGAAAAAAATTGCATTTTGTACGGTATGTGGTCTCAGCTGGAAAGTCTGCCCCCTGTGTCACTGAAATACCCCATTAGGACAAACAAATCATCACTGTGAGATTATGAAAACTTCTGGGAAGGTTGCTCAAAGTGTGGGTGAAGGGGATTTTTCTCAGCAAATGTAACTATGCTATCTTGACAGCCTCTCTCTTTTTCTTCATTTGGGGTCAAATTCTCTGACCTTTAATCAAAGCTATTTCCTATTGAGGGCAATGGGAGATTTGCTAAAAGAACCAGGCTTTATAATCACTCGCTTTTATAAATTTTGCTTTCCAGATATGTCAGGAGGCACAATGTTAATACGTTCCTTTTAAGTCTAAGGCCAAATTCAGCTGTCATACTAGCATAAATGCAGAGTAACATTATTAACCTCAGATCTGCTCCAGATTTATACCAGTAGGATGGATTGCAGTTTGCCCTGGGACTTGCATCATTTCTTGTTCAGGTGTGTGAGGAATTCTCATTAGAAAAATCAGAGCTCGGATTGGCAGCAAACGCAAAAACACGTATGCTGATTTGTGCCGGGTGTGATGTGAATAACGTGTGTGCCCGTGCATGTGTCTTTGCTTTTCCTCGACTGTTATGGGGAGCTGGGAGAGCTGCATTTATGAGCACAGTGATGCACAGGCAGGTATGGAATTAAAACCAAAAAAAGAAGTTGTGGCAACTTCACATTCACCCAGTTGCCGCCACACACATCAGGAAGTCCCAGCAGCAGCCATGACTCATTCCTGTCCCAGACCTTGCCACCTTACAATCTATATTTTGTAGTATAAACAGCAATCTGTTAACAAGAAAAACAAGAATGGGGAGTGCTGCATCTGCCCAGTGCAGCTGGCTCCAGCTGAGGTGTAGTCTTTGCTGAGCGCTTCTAGTGGGATATGACAGCTGCCAAAAGTCAGAGACCAGCATGGAGTGTGATGCTGGAAAGCTGTGGTAAAAATGGGTGCGGTGCTCAGCAGCAGGCAGTGCTGGGCACAGACACCCAAGCTAGTTTGCTCTGAGCTTGCACTGCATAGCTGCTTTAGCTGAAGCAGGAGCCTAACTCACTGCTCAGCATCACTTTGTGCTGTATCGATGTGGCAGCTACCTGTCACAGCTCTTCTTGGTTGCCTGGAGCTGGGTCTTCCTCCTCCCAGCTGCACAAAAGCTCCTCCTCCTGGCACAAAATCCTCCCCATGGTTAACTGTTTCCTGAGTGCTTGGGTCTCAAAGCAGCAGCTAGATGTGGCCAGGTTCAGCGTATAACCAGGGGTGGCTACAAGTCACCTCTTCTTGCTATCAGTGAGGAGAGGATGCTCCTTGGTGGCTGGCCATTAAGAGGGACCCCATCGGGAGCTGCTGAGGAGTGAGCTGTGGTTCCCTATTCCTGGACGACCACGGCTCCACAGGGGCCATGCCACTAGCCCGCGGTGACCCCAGCCTAGGGGTGCTTCACCCCAGAGTGGCTGAGCAAGCTCTCTCCAATTGGCGTGAGATATGTGCGTGCTTTGGGGGGGACAGAGGCATCCCAGGGCAAATGGAAATGGTTTTGCTCCTATTTAGACTTGTCATCCCTTGCGCAATGTCATTTGCTAGATAACGCGTTACAGTTGCAATTAGAGATCACATCTAAATTTAATTAATATATAAGTATGTGTGAGTGCATATATTCCTTCAATAATATCAGTGTACACAGCCGTATTCTTTTATGTTTACATATTCTTACATTTGCTGTTACATTACCAAACAACAGAGTAAGAACAGCTAAGTTTATAAAAGTAATCACACACAGTGAATTGTGCATCCCTCCTCTTCAGAAGAGCAAAGCAGCCCCACTTGCATCCCCTCAGATTGCTTTTTTCGCTAGTCTGCTTTTTGTGCTCACGACTGGCAGATGCTAATAACATTATAGCGTCATTTAAAATCATGATCATTTGCAGATACAGTTTTACATTTGTAAAGGTCTGATGCATCCTGGCTCTGGTGTGTTCCCCAGTGCGGTAGGATGAAGGCTTCAATGTCTTAATACAGCTGGGGATTACAGATAGTTGGCTGACCCTCAGCTAACCCTGGCAGCCAGTTCCAATTAGGGCAAGGAATGCCCCAATCTCACTATTTTTATCCTACTAATACCCCTCACAGTGGTGTTTTGAGGAAACAGCTTTAGAAATTATTAAGACAGCTTTCCACCAGCTGAGAATCTCCTTAAACAGGGCAGGAAAAGGCAGCTGGCTGAAGCCAGATGACCACCATGAACTATAAGATGACATAACTTTTGCAGGATTCAGACAGCACCATCAGAAATGATAGCAGATATCAATGTTAAGAGGAGAAAAGAAAAGAGACCCGGACCAATTCCCAACAGAGACGAGAAGCACTAAAAATAGACACAATACAGAACACGTGAAATAATTAAAAAAGGGACAAATGAAGTTAATGGAATACTTTTGTTGTCTTCTTTGGAGGGTTTCTTCTAGCTTCATTTGGCAGGAGGCTTTAAAAATGGGAAAGGATAATCCAAACGTTAGGACTACAGGGATAAATGCAAAATGCAAGCAGATCAACATCACATGAGAGTTATTAAATTCCATGTGACCAACTACCTGGGAAACACATGTTGAATTAAAGTATCACAATTGCCATGGGTGATACCACAGAGCTCTCAGTTTTGTTGTGCCCCCCGTGGCTGTAAGGCAAGAAATTGCTCTCGCGCTGCAATGCAGCAACCTAGATGTTCTGCAAAGGCTGTAAGGCTGGTGTGCACCTCCTGCTGTCATGGTCCTCTGCTCAGATGGGATAGCATCAGGTTGGCTCTTCCACATGCAGCGGAAGGAAGAGTAGATAACTGGCAGTGGGTGCTGGTGTTAATAACCAGACAAGTGTTAATTACCTGTAATTGCTGGCAGCGGCTCACTTCCTCCAGGACTGGGGAGCCAAGCAGACTCTGTCTGCCGAGTCTGTGCCTCACTGCTGTTGTCCTGCCTGAAGGGCAGCAGGCAAGATGGTCATGCCATCAAAATGGATGGTCTTACCCAAGCTTTTACCGAGGCCTGGAGCTGGGCTGCATAAGCCATGGGCTCAGTAGGTGCCTACACTAGTAAATAAGCACAGGCATGCCAGGGTCCATACTCAACGTGGCCCCAGGCAGGGCTCTGCCGTCCTCTGCCATAGGACGACTATGCCTGCCACAGACAGCAAGCTGCTCGCTGAAAGGAAAGTTACTTGGTTTAAATAGGAGTGATTGGGTATCCATGGATACTTGTCTGAAGAAGACAGACGCTCTT
>NW_008825113.1:5726135-5728987 GCF_000699105.1 Pygoscelis adeliae
TAGATGGAGAATGGGCGACAGGAGTGTTGCACAAGGAGAGAAAATCCTAAAGAGGATCACACTTTTAAAACATTTGAGCAACACCACATTAGAAAGGAGAGATTGAGGAGTGGGGTAATTCTCTGAGTGATGCCTACCGAGAGACCAGAGTACTTCTGGCATTTTCTGAGGCACTGTGTTTCTGTTCCCACAATGTTAAGAGCTGAATATTTCATTTCAGGACGAACTGTCCCTGCAAGTACAGCTTTTTGGATGAAAACAAGAGGCCGACTCCCCGGCGGGATGTACCATCCTACCCAAAGGTACCACGCAATGCTTGCTCTTCCCAGAATCCTACCACGTGCTTGCCACCCTGACAAGTGCTGGTTTACAATGCATGACTCCCTAGCCATCTACCTCCTAGTTATTCTAAACCCAGGGCCTGATCCAAAATCCCTGGAAGCTGATGGAAAAAGCTGTCATTGCCTGCGGTGACTTAAAGTTGGATCCTCAGTAGTCTTTAATACTTGAAAGTTCATTAGTGTTTGAAATGTTAGTGAACATTTTGCATTTGTCAACATTTAACGCTCTTTTGTCTAATTATATTTGTTTATTCTCCATGCTCGTAGCAAACAATCAAAAATAGCCTATAATGTTGTACTCTAATTGAAAATAGTGCTGCTGCCTGTTTTCTCCTAATGGATTATTTTTTAATTTAAAAAGTAATTTATGGAGATGCTTCACCTAGGGAAACAGAGAAAATGACACATTGGATTCTCTCCAGAATGATTCATTGTCCCTGTGAAAATGAGTTAGTGTATTTGCTAGAGAAAACAGTAATGCTTGAAGAAAAACGTCTGCTGGGCAAGTACAAGTACAAATCCACAGTGATGAATGAGGCTGAAACCATGAAGCACATAGGATCTTTGGTCCTAGCACCGACAGTCTTTGCCCACAGGAATTACTCAAAGCTACCAGGTTTTGTCTGCTCAGTGCCCGGCTCACACCTTGACAAAACACCAGCTCACACACGTGCAAATCATAGTTTAACAGAGGGCATTTGCCTGCACACATCACAGCTGGCTGAGCCGCTCTCAAGTTCACGCGGTCCGGTGTGATGCAGGTGTATGATATGGACATGCATCCTGGCATATTTGTCTTCAGGGCCTTACAGAGCAACAAATTATAAGTTCTGCTGTTTATTCTGCTCTGCCTAGCAAAAGTGACCTCTAGGTCTCTGAAGCAGACATCAAGAGATTTACATTTCTTTTAATTAACCTTTGCCCAAGAGGCTTGTGCTCCTGACACTAACACGTTTTTGCAAAACGTATCAGTTCTAAAAGTTATTTTTTCCCTTGATAAGTATATATGTCAGCTCAACCTTTGATCTACTGCTATGATATTAGGATCCTGAATTAACAAGTGCAACAAAGAGTTGTACTGACTGCAGAGTAAACTGGTAGTCTGTGTTGTCCCTAGACCAAAGCTCGTCGGAGTTTTGGTTTCAGAAGTTTGGGTTCTGTTTGACAGATTTGCAAAATCTGTTATCAGTTGTCAAGTGCTGGATTTGTCCAATGTCAGTGAGGCTAGGAAGTGATGAGGACACTGAAAGAAGATGTCATTGCAACACTGTTATCAAATAACAAATCTGTACTGCTAATTCACGGATTTCTTGCAGAACATCATGTTAAATGTACATTATATAGGCAAATGCAAAAATCATTGCCTTCTCCAGAAGGAAAATTAATCTTCAGTGTTATTCTTCTTTGGATTAAGTATCAATAATTTGATGGCTCTGAAAATTTCATTCACCTGCTCAGTACAGTAAGCCCAAACTAATTAGAGACAGCCATGGTAAATGGGCCAATTAAAGCTACAAGGGTTTTGTGTCCCAGAAAGACTCTGATCAATAGTCTCAAAAATAGAATTCGGTAGAGTCCAGATCTCCCCTGGTCTTTTAACCCTCCACATTCCTTTTTTTTTATTTTGTATACAAATCATAACTGGCCAATGAGCTTGATTTTGTTTAAAGCCTCTGAGCATAATGATAAAAAATCATTTGAATCTGGCAGGCTAACAACCAATTGGGAAATGTGGGCATTCTTGAAAAAATACTCAAAATGAGAGCATAAATCATCTGAAAGTAAATATATCATACCCACCAGCTAATTTAACACTATAAGCATAGACACTTCACAGCATCCAGCCACGACTGGCTGCACTGAGTCTGCAGGCAGCAAAACCAGTGCAGCCAGGGATGGATCTGTGCCCTGCGCCCCTTACATCCCCTTGCTGGATCTGCCCACAACCCCGTCCATAACACCTCCGCTCCCCTCCCTTTTCTCCCAAACCCTCCACCTCCCTGCTCCATAAGGATCTCCACCGATCAGTGGACTGCCAGCTGGTGCCGTGGCAGGCAGCGAGCTGCCTGGGGGCTTGCTGCCTGCCAGGCGTGGGCATCCTGGTGTGACCATGAGCAGCCGGTGGGGAGGGAAAGAAGAGCTGGGCAGGCAGAGGGAGAGCTCCGTGGCTCTATCCTTGGGAAATACAGCTAAACTCCGCATGAATGGGACCCCAGGAGTCCCAGGGGCATGCTGACGGCAGGTCCCACACCAGGGCAGGAGACCCTCACTGACACCGGCTGCCATTTTGTCTGCAGTACATGCTGTCCCAGGAGACCATAGAAGCGCTTCGGAAACCAACCTTTGACGTCTGGCTGTGGGAGCCCAACGAGGTAAGGATACCATGTTAGCTGGGTTAGCACTCTTTCTGAGAGCCAACAAGGCCAGAAAAGCCCTTTGAGATGGTCTGCAGGGCTTTTGCCCTTTTCTGCCCCTTAATCTCTATATTTTTTTTATTTTCATGTCACACCA
>NW_008825113.1:5729061-5732860 GCF_000699105.1 Pygoscelis adeliae
TATGCTGATTATCATAACCTGATCCCTCTTTATTTTTTCTTTAATCTCTTCCTAGAAACGTCCCACAACAACCAAAGCACTATCATTACTGCCACATGAGTTCTCTTGTGCCATTTTATCTGAATAAATCGATCCCTAGCAAAGTGTGTGCTTAAGCACATCATCAATAACTCTGCTCAAGTCAATGAAGCTGGGTGCTTCTGTGTGAAGCCAGGCAGAGGTGCATGCATTGATTCACAGCCTTTTAGGCAAGGGTTTTTCTGCGGTGTCTTCTGAAGAGGTTGCAAAGCTGCATGCATGGCCTATTAGTATTTTCTTATTGCTTCATTTTCTTATTTTTCTTATAGCTATTAGTATTATTCTTTGTTTGTCACTTGTATTGCAGAAGGTTCTGGAAAGCACATATGTAAACCTCTGCAGAAACATGAAGGAGAAGGATGTTTCTGTAATGGTCAGCTTATAATATAATGTAAAACTAGATTAAGCAAATAGGAGCAAATCTCACCTAGGAAAAACGTAAGGGAGGGCAGGACTAAACTAGGGTTTTAGTGTTGGGTTTTTCCCAAGGGAAGGGTTGGGTGGTTCTAGCAGCACCCCCAGCAGCAATCACCTTAATTACCTTCTCAATCAGATGTTGTGCATACAAGCGTCATTCTGGCTCAGCACCTGCAGATCAACATGACAAGGAAAAATACCCCATACCGCACCCACGGGAACAGCATATTCCCTTCAGGAAATTTCATCTGGCTGGTGGAATAACAGAAGGACTTTCTGGTGGCTTTAGGTCCATCTCCCATTCACAGAGGCTGGCAGAGCTTCCCTTGTGCAGTCCATGCCAAGCTGAGGCTGGTGCTCTGCGGTTACTGCTCCCTCTCCAGCCCCTTTTCTCTGTACCACGGCCATACAACTGCTCAGGCAAAATGGCTCGCCCCCAGCTTTTGAATGCCTGTCAGGTCTTTACAGCAAGAGAGAATTACGACCTGCCAGGTGGACCATAACACTGTTGGGTCATTGTTGTTCTGACTGTTAAGAAAGAATAGGGAGAGACAAAAACCATTATCCACGGATTCTTGTGTGCTGAGGCATAGTATTTTAGCACAGTATCTCATTCAGAGTCCTAGGAATCACTATATGGCGGCATGAACGAGGCTAACAAGAGGGTGCAGAGATGAGACATGCCTTGCAAGGAGGAGTGCTGCTCAGAAATAAGATACCACACAAGCTCTAGTGAGCCGAGCACCATATGGGTTTATCTCACCCTTTTAGCTCTGGTTTATGTTTACAGAGAATATTTCAATTCTGTCAATGCTTGTTTAGCAATAAGCATTTGCCCACGTGCTCAATGTGGGGCAGGCAGGTTATAAACCATAGTCTTCTGCAAGCAAATTAATAATGTGCTCTGCAGCATCTCAGTAAACAGCGCTATGCAGCAAGCTTGCGTTCTCTTTCTCAAATGCCCACTCACTTTCAAGCCTTAGAAGAGTCCAATATTCAAGCTTGTGCTGTTGACCAAGAAAGCTAAAAAAGAAAACTGAGATTCTCATGCGTTCAGGGGCAGGAGCTTTGGGACTCAGAGTCACCCTGCCACTCACCCAAAGCTCTCTTGGCAACAGCTGGAGGGAGATAGGCATTTCTGAGGGTAATACAGCCCTTCTGGATTGAGTTCATTGTCTCGGAAAGTCTTTTCTGAAACTATTGCAAAACATATATTCTACCTCAGGGACTAGGAACAAGACAAGGTGGTCTACAGAAAAATGCTGTCCATGTGATGTGGGCACAATTCAGCTCGTGACATCATCCCTCAAGTCTTTCAAGAAAGTCTCTTTCTTCCGGTTCGGATGACTCAAGACCGGCCCCCTTGTTACTGCATGAACTATGTATATTCCCTGGATAAATATAAAGTTTCATTAGATGAAATCATTCTTCTGGAGAGTTTTTAAGAGCCTAAATAACAGAAACCTAACTAAAAAGGTCTCCAAGGCTATATTTGTGACATTACACTCATCATGTTAAAATCCCTGGATCAGTCTACAGTCTAAAAACTGCATCTGCTAATATAATGGCTACATTTCATCCCCTGTAGATTTTGCCTTCAGGAGTGGGAATGCAGATATATAAACTCCTGAACTCCTGGAATGCTGTTCATTTCTGACTGGTGGCAGCTGTTAAGTGCCCAGACACATCAGATTATCAATACCTTTCTTTTGCAACATTTTCAAATCCAGAAGATTAACTGGGAGTGGTAGTGCTAAACTATCTGCATCCCCCTTCCTACCTCAGAGCAGATGTTGTCTCAAAAGAGCAGCCTGCCTTTGCATTTCAGCTATTAGGATTCATGGTTATAGTTTATGGGAGTGGATGGTTACAAACCTGCTGCAATTTTCTAGGGTTCTAATGGGAGATCTTTTGTTAAACAAGAAATGCGAGTTAAGACAGTGGAGTTAGGAACTCACGAGAAGTCATAAAGAAAGAAGATACTGACACATATCTAGAATAAATGTTTCTTTAAGGATCTCTTATTTTCTGCCGCCATTTTCCACACAGCTAGGGCCTCATCCATTTCTGTACAACTAGGGCCTTTGGAGTCAGTGGAAAAACTCCCACTGATTTCATTGAGCGTTAGAACATATCCCAGCCGAATTAGAAAAATGGCAATACTTTTTTTGTGAGAAGGAATTGCTATGCTACGCATGAATTACAATTACTAAAGAGAGCTGGTGTGATTCAAATCCCTGCACAAAACCTATGAAGTCAACAGCAATCTGTCTACTTCAAAAAGCTTTCAGAACCTCTCTGTCTCCCCTCTTGCGCTGTCTTTAATCATGCAATCTTTGAACATCTTTCTTTCGTCTTAACAAGAGGGGTCTGCAATTATTCGATGCTTGCAAGGAGGAAATTCATTCTGCAATGTATCGTAAAGTGCTATTTACCAAGCCAATAACCTATCTGTTCCTGGCTGCAGATGCTGAGTTGTTTGGAACACATGTACCATGATCTTGGGTTGGTAAAAGACTTCAACATCAATCCTATCACGTTAAAGAGGTGGTTGGTAAGTATTTCAAATTCCTGATATTTGCAGTTTTTCAAATTCAAAAATCAATAAACAAAACATTTAGTTATGGAATTGCCTTGACTCACATGAGTAATCCCACTGAAAGCAGTCCATCTATACAAATTCTTAAAAGTAAAGTACTTCAGCAAATGTTTGCATTCCTGTGGTAACAGATGACTTTTTTTTAACTTTCACATTTGTTTGCTGAGCTTTCTATTACTAAAAGCAGTTCATTTCTGGTGAATGCTCTTGGTACCTACAGTAAATAGAGACAAGACAAGTGTCTTCAGATATGGCCAAAAAAAGCCAGTATGTGCAATAATCATTAGATGTCCTAAATCACAGGGAGTAAAAGAGCAAAGCAGGAAGGAAAAGGAATTGCTGAGAAGTTAAGTAACTTTCTTTGCCTTGGTCTTTAATGGTGAGAATGTTGCAGAGATGCAAGAAATCACGGCTCACGGCTTAGACAGGTGTACTCTGCGCTGGGTCAAAAACTGGCTGGACGGCCGGGCCCAGAGAGTGGTGGTGAACGGAGTTCAATCCCGTTGGCGGCCGGTCACGGGCGGTGTTCCCCAGGGCTCGGTATTGGGGCCAGTTCTGTTTAATACCTTTATCAATGATCTGGACGAGGGGATCGAGTGCACCCTCAGTAAGTTTGCAGACGACACCAAGTTGGGCGGCAGTGTTGATCTGCTCGAGGGTAGGAAGGCTCTGCAGAGGGACCTGGACAGGCTGGATCGATGGGCC
>NW_008825113.1:5733290-5758079 GCF_000699105.1 Pygoscelis adeliae
CCTGGAGAAAAGGAGGCTGAGGGGAGACCTCATCGCTCTCTACAACTACCTGAAAGGAGGCTGTAGCCAGGTGGGTGTTGGTCTCTTCTCTCAAGTAACTGGCGAAAGGATGAGAGGAAATGGCCTCAAGTTGCGCCAGGGGAGGTTTAGATTGGATGTGAGGAAAAATTTCTTTACTGAAAGAGTAGTTAAACATTGGAGCAGGCTGCCCAGGGAAGTGGTTGAGTCCCCATCCCTGGAAGTATTTAAAAGACGGGTAGATGAGGCGCTTAGGGACATGGTTTAGTGGGCATGGTGGTGTTGGGTTGATGGTTGGACTCGATGATCTTGGAGGACTCTTCCAACCTTAATGATTCTATAATGATTCTATGATTCTATGAAATGATAAAGATGAGATCATACCAACACTAAGATGTCTAAAGAAGAAACACTGGAGTATTTAAAAATCAGTAAGTTATCAGGTCCAAGGGAGAGCATAAGAAAGAATTTGCTAAAAAGCTGAAGAATATATTGGCTTTCTCAGAAAAACCCATCGTGTTCCCAGAGGACCGTAGAACAGTAAATATTTTACCCATTGTTTAAAAAGGAGCTAGGGATACCCTGAAGAATTATGGTTAGTAAAACTTACATCTCTACCTGACAAATTGATTAAACAATAATTAAAAACATCATGATGTGAAATCCATTATACAGATGTTTCATGTGATTCCTGTAGTGAAGAATTATATCTCACTAATATTTTCTAATTACCTGAAGAGTTTGGACAGAATAGAAGGAACTGTTTTACATGACTG
The DNA here is from genome assembly GCF_000699105.1 of Pygoscelis adeliae. Taxonomy (NCBI): domain Eukaryota; kingdom Metazoa; phylum Chordata; class Aves; order Sphenisciformes; family Spheniscidae; genus Pygoscelis; species Pygoscelis adeliae. The sequence goes on from NW_008825113.1 coordinate 5,734,085, forward strand.
ATGTAGACTCCCAGAAAGGCCTGAACAAATTCCACAAATTCAGAAGGTGGCTAGAAAACACAAATCAAAACACTGGATTCATCATATCACGAAGTAAAGCAAGAGGAAAAAGCACCTGGGCAGCAGCGTACGCAGGGCAGTGACTGTCATTGCTTGGTGTGCTGCTGCCGGCTGAAGCTAACAAGGCATTAGGCTGATCAGAGACTGGAATAAGGGACAAAATGAACCAATGTTAACATGTGTCCATAGAAGGCATAAGGCTTACCTGGAATTTATGCCTAGGACTGGTTAAGTCTTTTAAGAAAAATGGTATGACTACATTAAAGGAGATATAGATACAAAAAATGATCGAGACCTAGGAAATCTCTCCCCAAAGAAGGCAGATGAAAAGCTCAGTATTGTTGACCTTAGAAAGCAGCTGAACAGAAGGGATGGGGTGAAACCAAATACAATCAAGGCTAGCACAGAGTAGATAAAACAGAAAATTTCCTCCTCCTGTCTCACAGCCTGAAAACATGGGAAACAAGGTGATATGTCAACACACATCAACATGCCACCCACACGCATTACTGCAGGCAGCTTCCTGTTAGCTTGTATCTCCAAGTAATTTGTTACCACTAGCATTTAAGACAGCCTCGTTCTGGACAACGAGGGGAGTTTATTATGTATTTTCTATAAAGGTAAGACAGGGTGAGATTTCCTTCCTTAAACACTAGCTTCGCAGAAAGAAAGATGATTAAAAAAAGCCCCGAGGACTCTGCTTCAAACTGTGATACTTCCCCAGGCACAGTATGGGCACCAGTTTGAACTTAAGTGGGGGAGAAAAAGCCACCCCATGCATATGCTTGCTTTCTTGCTTCCGCATCCACTGGCTGCAGAAATGTTCCAGAAAGGGGAGGAAAGGATGACTAATACAACCCAGCCACTCCAGCCCTTCAGTGCTCTGAGTCAGGAATCCCCTGGGATGCTCTGGGCTCCACTGCTGGATGTATACATTAAATCTGCGCAGAGGTGTACGGTGCCTGGACATGACCGCGGTGTCCCTGTGGAGGCTGTGAGATACTGCCCACCACCTGTGAGCCTGGCTGTCAACCATATTGTGCCATTAGTTATTAATTTTAAAATAATGTAATATATTTCTGAAGTCCTTGCTGCAGAATAATCCGAACAACTTTTGCAATGAAGCCCCCAAATACTGACTAAGCGTTGAAAACCCACAGTTCTCTTGACCTCATCCAGGGCTTTGAGGCTTCCAGAAGTCAGGTCCCAGGTTGAAGGGTTTGATCCTGATGGGGCTTGAGGACTCTTGAAGTAAATTCACTATTTACCTGGAGAAGGGGACACGAATTCTATCCATGTCATTAACTGAAGCATGTGCATAAGGGCTCTCTAGAATCGGGGCTACGGAGGGTTCAGGAGAAGGGGTCCAGCAGTGCTGCTGCTTCTTGGCTGTTTTGTGCAGGACAGGATACCAAAGGCTACCCAGTGCATTGGAAGAAGGACTGGCATGTGTTAACCCAGCTGTGCCAGCTTCGCTCAGCTAGCCCGGCTGACAGTAGCGAGGACACATGGAAAGACAAGCTTTAGCTTGCATTTGTAATGAGGGCACATAGCCAGGATCTGTAGAAAGTTAAAACACACAGAAATCAGTCCCATGTGCCTATATGGCTAAATCTCTCCCATGCTGCCTAGCGCAGGAAACCCACACAGGTATGCTAGTGCATGTGCATTCACATCTTCACTTTGCCAAGCAACACATCCCAAAGTGCCACCTCTGAGCATTTGCAAATGAAATAACAACTACATTTCAGCCTTGAAGATTTCAAAGCTGCAATTTGCATTCAGCAAGAGAGGGGAACAGGGATGTACTTTGAGTTCTTTACACACCCCAAAGTCACCGTTTAACCACCGCATGGTTTGAAATACAAATTCAGGATGGGAGCACAGAGTCCTATCTCAAGACTGAGATGCACTTGCAGCTGTGCTGGGATGTTTACCCATTGCTAGCTGGTATGAGAGAGAAGTTGCTATGAGCTTTACCTGCTGACAAATTCTTGAAAGGCAGTAATCTCTCACCCTCCCCCAGGAAGGCAGAGAGTGCCAGAGGGCCTTGTGCTGTCACTCTGTTCTAGCAGAAAATAATACTGGGCTCCGTAGAACTCCTGTAGGGATATACAGTGCTTCCAGGGAGGCTGGGAAGCGTATGGAATCATGTTTCTATAAAGAAAGAGCTCCCCTGTCTCTGACTGTTTCATTCCCTCCCCGCAGCTGTGTATTCATGACAATTACAGAAACAACCCCTTTCATAATTTCCGGCACTGCTTCTGCGTGACCCAGATGATGTACAGCATGATCTCGCTCTGCAGCCTCCAGGTATGCCCCCCACCTCAATCGTATCACTCCATTTCCGTCATGGGGCACACTGAGCACCACGACACCTGTGCCACTTTTCTTGCAAAACAGGCCACCAGCTTGCTAGCAAGTGATGAGCTTTGCAGTAGCTGCACTTGTTGAGTCCCTGGGGAGAGGAAGAGAGGTGTTGCATTTCCACCTCTGGCTGCCCGCTCAGCCATCCCATCCCAGACCCCAAGCACCTACACAGCTTTCTGAGGCTGCTGGGAAGCTACCTTCACCTCCTAGATATCCCCAATTTGTACACTGAAGATCTTTTGACACTTTGATAGCATGAAACATCTGTGAATCAGATCCAAAAGCCTGCTGAATTATGGTCTGTGGATATGGTCTTCATCTGTGACACAAAATGTTCCCACAAGAGGTTTTCTCCAAACGTGTGCTTGCGCCTGGGTGAGGCGCAAATAATTGTGAATTATGCCTTGCATGTACTGTATGCAAGATTCACATTCGACCTGTACTTTGTCCAAAACTATAGGCATCATTTATTTTCATTGACTGGATAATCTGTGTTTATATATTGATTTCATTTCCGTACAAACGAGATTTTATTCAGTTAAAAAACCCCTTTCTTCTCCATAGTTAAACATCTCAGTTACTGGCCTAAGTCTATTTTCTTGTCAATAAGAATATGAAGAGAAAGTTGCTTTAATGGAAGTTCATCCTATTCAGAACCTGTGGGAATGCAACACTTAATTTTTCTCACACTTTTCATAACTTTAGTTAATGCAGAATGCAATGGCAACTAAGCTATCTTCCAGCCCTCCCTGAACTAATCAGGACGCTCAAATGACTTGTAAGAGGCAGTACTAATATCTCAGTGCTTTTATACAATCTCTGCAGAAATAGCAAGTTTCAAGCAAATTGCTTCCTCTGAGCTGCTGTTATTTAATGCAACGAAGGCAAATCTGAGTCATTTTTACTGGAAGGGAAGGCAGAATTCTCTTTCTTGACTGAAGTAAATTGATCTATGGAAAAATACTTCATTTTGCTCAGATTTGCATTTCTCTAGAAAGTAAACGTGGGTGATTTTTTCACTTAGTTTCATTTATGGGGATAGGGGAAGTAGAAAACGTAATACTACATTAATGTTTTGTATTTTACAGGAGAAATTTTCCCAGATTGACATCTTGATTCTCATGACTGCAGCAGTATGCCATGACTTGGACCATCCAGGCTATAACAATACGTAAGTCTGTCTCTTGCTTTCTCTTCCCGTAAAATTTATTGGGAAGGTGATACCAGCTGGCATTTTTGGTAGATCAGGTTTTCCTTCTCACAGCTTGAACTGGCCACAACCTTCCCCCAAGGCCCTGCTGTTCACCCACACGTGGGCCAAGGCAGAGCTTCATGCAGAAAACTCGGGTCTGGGTTGGGGTTGCCAGCTGTCCTTGGCTCTGTAAGGAAAATGCTTTTTCAGATTTCTGTTCCAACACTTTCCCCCACTCCTGAGAAAACAAGGTAAAATGTTTTACAGCTGAGAGAGAGGGCATAAATTATTATAGCTCCATTGACTGAAATGGAATAATTACACTAAAATGCAAAGAGTGATTTAACTTACACATTATTTCATAATTATAAATTATGAAGTGCATATTATTCTATTTATTATCATGTGAGGAAATTAGAATTGTTGACCCATGGACACTTTTGTGTGCATGTATGTGTGTGTGAAAAAGAGACAGAGAGAGAGAGAATCTAATTTATTTGTAGCCATTCATTAAATAAGGGCAGAACCCAATTCCAGTGAGAATCAGTGAGAATCTCTCCATTGACATTAGTGGGGCTTGAATGAAGCCCAGACAGTTCCTTCTGTATTTGTTCTATGTCATTTTAAGCTACAGAGACTTGGTACAATTTTTAAAAAAAGCCTACAGGGGAATAGTGCCTGAGATGATATTAAAGCAATATCTTTCTTCTCTAAAAATCTGATTTAGTATTAACAATCAAAAAACAAACTGCAGCTAATTGAATAAGTATTGAAAAGAATGTAAATAAAAGTAAGCAGCATGGTTTAGAGCAGCTGATGTGTGTCTGCAGGAGTTCTCATTGTTTTTCTTCACATCAGCTATCAGATAAATGCACGAACTGAGCTTGCGGTACGCTACAATGACATCTCCCCACTGGAGAACCACCACTGTGCTGTGGCTTTCCAGATCATTTCCCAGCCAGAATACAACATTTTCTCCAATGTCGACCAGGACCAATTCAAACAGATAAGACAGGTATGAATGCTGCTCCCATCTGTGTCGTACAAACTGTTCCTGAAGACGTAAGCACGCGCAGACTTCCCTGCTGTACAATGTGAGTGAATCATTCTCCCTAGAGGGTAGGACTGAAAAAGCCCCTCACACTGGAAGGATCCAAGAGGAATTCTTGGAAAATTTCCACAGCAGCACTCCCTGGAATGTCTTGCTGAGAAATAATGAGTACATCCTGACTATTAAAGCCTATGACATTTTGGGGGTAGATATTTATATTCTTGAAGGAGCCAATTAGTTCTGACTGGGAAAGGATTAAGCTCTCATGGCAGAAGTTTATGCTTTAAGAGAACATTGTATTAATTTTAAGAGGGGGTTCAAAATGGGAAAAGGTTTACAACAGCAAAGCACTTGTACTGCTGGAAGAGGCTCTGGTGGACTGGGAGTCATCACAGTTATCTCTGAGGCAGTGAACAATGCTACAATTCCCATTAGAGCACTAAGGGCCAAAATTTGGTCTTAGTTTCCACGTTACACCTTCCTTACACACCAAATGAAAAAGCACACCAATGTAAGGGCTCAGATACCAGTCTGGTCAGAGTTACTGATTCTGCCAGTGCGTGGGAAGCAGGCATGGGCCCAAAATGGATAGATCTGTATGAAAACCCGCAACTTTAGATTAACGTTTTCCCATCATAAACTCTGCCTAGCAGGAGGATACAGAGCTCCTAACACATAGACTGCATCTGGGTATTTCAAAGCCCTTAATCCAAGGAGGATGAGCACAGAGGACATCCACGTCTACTGATCTTTGTCTCTTCCTTAGGGCCACTAAGGGTCAGCAGCAAAACCTATAGTGCTTTCCAAGGAGCCAAAAGTGGATCTTGGCAAACAGAGTGTGGCTTTTAACATCCTGTTGTACAGTTTGTTTTTCTACAATTAGTCAATCAGAAAGAAAAATCCTCAATGCCTCTGGAATGTCACACCAGTGTTGCAGATCAATCCAACCATGATCTTCATATACCATGAACTCTTTATAACCCTCTTCCAGTTTGCTTGGCAGTTTCAAGTCAGAAACTTCCCCTTTCATTGTTAACGATGTAATGCATCTGAGGCTTTTTGTGTGTAAGAAAGACCCTACTTTGCTCTGCCATAGTAGACTTTGTAAAGAATGTCAAGTTAAAATGTGAACATGTTTTCTTTGCTAGGGGATAATTACGTTAATCCTGGCTACAGACATGGCGAGACATGCAGAAATACTGGACTCTTTCAAGGAAAAAATGGAAAATTTTGATTACTCAAATGAAGAACACATGACCTGTGTAAGGAGGTTTTGTAGATTATTATTTTTCTGTGCATAGTGTGAAAGCTTGTAGATTAATATTCATTTGTTTAAAAACCAAGATTCAATATACATTATCAAAAACTAATCCTTCCTACATCCTCTGCCCCACCAAAAAGAATTAAAATTTGGAAGTGCTCTATATAAAATAGATTATTCCAGCTTTAGAAATCCTGGAGTCGCATCAAGAAAAAAAATATATATTTACTCTGTCAGGATACAAATTCTTACTGTCCATTACTGTGGGGCAAAAAGTATCCACAAGAGTACAAACTCTACTCTCCTCTACTTCCTAATCCAGTCATCTTTGACGTCCAGGGAAGCATCTCCCCAGCTGCTTCTGAGTGCTCCACAAACAATTTCATGGTCATTTGTGGCTGAATCTCTTTATGCAGCAGATAAGTGCACATCCCACTGTGGCACATCCCAGTGCTACAGACAGGGAAATCGAGGCAGAGAGGGGATAAGTGATTTACACAGGGTAAGTGAGAGAGTGGAAAAGAATCCAGATCATTTAAGACCTCTGATTTAATCCTAAAACTGTCCTTTCTGTTTGAAAACGTTGCCTCCCGTTGCATTGTAATGACACAGGTTCTGGATAGGGGAAAAAGGGCTGGCAATAAGACTGCAGTATTAAAGCATTATCCTCTTTCAGCTGAAGATGGTACTGATAAAATGCTGTGATATCTCCAATGAAGTCCGCCCGATGGAAGTAGCGGAGCCCTGGGTAGATTGCTTACTAGAGGAATATTTTATGCAGGTAAGAATGAGGGAGAGATGCAGTTGAACAAATCGCTGCTCTTCCTGAATCCCACCTCGGCTACAGGTGCTCTGCTGTCTGACAGTCCAGTCTAGCTCTAGGATGGAAAGGCTTCTTACCCAATAATTAAGAGAGAAAGTCTGCTACAGGATATCTTTTTTGCACACACAGTCTGTGACCTCCTTGCACGTGAACCCATAGAGAAACAGTGAGTTATGTGGTCAAGTAGGTAGCTTGGTAAACTCATTGCAGTCAGTGGAACTGTCCTCCATTGACCCAGCTAGCCAGAAGTAGTTTTAATCATTAGTAAAGAAGGATATGTAATTTCTGGTTGAATACCCGAAAATAATCACTCTCTGGAGAATGATGAGGAAATCAAAGACCTATTCCTTCTCTTCCAGAGCGGCAAAAGCCATTACCATCTTTCTGAATGCTCAGAAATATTTTACCTCACAAGTCCCATGGGTTTGCAAAGGGAACCAGGTGTCCTCATTGTCCTGTAAGCCTGGAGGTGAACGCTTTCATGCCAGTACTGTGCAGATGTAACTGAACAGAGTTCTCTTTATTCAGATGCTTGCTCTCAACAAAGCAGGATACATTGGCCCCAGGGAAGCATATTGCTATTCTGTGCTAATCTCAGACACCACTGAGATCTGTATCTGAAGGCTACTGCTCTTTAGCTAGTGATCTACTTGGTACATTACTCTCCTCACAGGCTTTTAGCCGAGATTAATATTTGTTAACTCTGGATTTGTTCCAGAGCGACCGAGAAAAATCGGAGGGGCTTCCAGTGGCACCGTTCATGGACCGCGATAAAGTGACCAAGCCGACAGCACAGATCGGTTTCCTGAAGTTCGTTCTCATCCCCATGTTCGAAACAGTAACAAAGGTAAGTCACCCAAGGCCAGAAGCAGAAGTGGGGGTGCGCAGAGCTTCAGCGTTTGCTCCGACAGGTGTTTAGTCAGCCAGGGAAATGGGGATGTACAGTTCACACCCTGTCCTTCACCCCATTTCTAGCATGTACAAGTTAATGAATACAAAAGGGAATGTTGATATTCTCTCTCTTGTTTTCACCTAGCTATTCCCAGAAGTGGAGGAGGTGATGCTCCAGCCCCTTTGGGAATCCAGGGACCGCTACGAGGAATTAAAACAGATAGATGATGCTATGAAAGAGGTAAGCTCTAAATATGTCTTTGATAAAGCAAACGTTACAATTGAATAAGTCAAACTTTATGATTTAATAGCAGCTTAATTCTGAAACAGTAGGAATGCTTATGGCATAATCATCATCATGAGAAACACATTCATTATACCTGGCTGGAGAAAGGCATGTGTCATGAGCAGTAAGTGTACACAAAAGCATGCCCTTGCAGAGTCGACCAGGCACCACACAAATACGGCCGTGGGAAGGGAGCTGCTTGCAAGAGAGGGACCTCGAGACAAAACCCAGAGATTACCACCTGAGAGGAGTGTGTTAGCAAACAGCTCTTCCTGGAGGGAGCTGCCGTCCCCTGGGAAGGAGTTAGGCTGGGCTAGATCACAGCAAAATGTCCTGCTGTTGGACAGGCACTGCACCACCAATGCATAAGTTTATTTTCTGGGAAGAAACTTCCACTCACGTGTCTATCATCAAGGATGTGCTTGAAATTTTATGAGGAATTACCCTCTAATACACAGCACCCAGTAGGATTAAACACACAACCAATGAAGCCATTTTGTGGCCCAGGCTGAGTGGGGACCTCCATTTACAGTGTCTCTCATTTTGACATGTAAGGCTTAGGGGAGGTAGGTAACCACGTTCGCTGTCTCCGACCACGTCTGCATTGCCTCAGGAGCCTGACAGGGCACAGACCGAGGCCAGGCCCCGGGAGCGTTTGCCCCACGCCCGCGCAGCAGCAGCCGGCGTTTTGGCCCGGCTCCTGCAGCACCCTGCAGCCTGTGACACTGGGCCTGCACGCCTTCCTTGCATGCCTCTTCAAGTGCTTTTCCCTGCCAAGGCAGATGACAAAACCAGCCCAAATGGCATCGCAGCGTAGGGGTTTTCTGACATGAACAAATTTATCGTGTAGACAGGATACTATCAATCACTCTGTCATTAAAATAAATTGGGAAGTACCCTAGAGCACTAGTTGTGCTGATATTGTTTGATATGTGGGAAATGAAGGTTGATTCACTTGATCATTCTTGGCTGGATGAGGGGAATAGTAGCTTTCTGGTGTAGCTCCCACGTCCTCCCAAGTGCTTTGGAGGAAAAGCCCCTCAGCAGCACAAATACTAAGGCTGGTTAATCGAAGAGCACATGCTTTGACAGCTCTGTTATAAAGGAGAAGAAAGTCTTTTAGGCATTCTTCAGTTTAGAGTGGAGCATTTCTCAAAGCGGGGAAGAAGAATTCAAATATGACTGCCAGGCTTTCTGAGTCCTATTCATCCTTCAAGTTGAGCTGAGATTTTACTTCTGGTTTACAGAAGCTGTCAAAACAGAAATTTTATACAAACTGATGGAGCTTTAATTATGGTGTATTGGCACAAAAAGACTTAGGAAAATAGCTGCCTGAATTCAGAAACATCCTGAAACAAGAGGAGCTAGTTAATAATCCTAGAGCCTAGCATGGCAGATGATGAGAAACACCAAGTGCTGTTTACTCAGGACATACATCCAGAGCTGTTTGGATTAAACACTGCCTGTGATATATCATGCTGCTGCCTATTATTTCCCAAGAAACGTCTCACATGCCTTGTGGAGAGACGAGCGTTCGACTCACAGCAGCAGTGGAAAGCGGCACTGTGTGAGCCAAGGGTATTAATCCTGCTTTGCTCTTAATTTCAGTTGCAGAAGAAGAAAAGTGAAAGTTTGACCACCGGCAGTGCCGAAAAGTGAGACGAAAAAGACTTTGAGCAAAACATAAGCCCTAAGGTTATTCTGGTTTTGAGAAATACTGAATTTGCCAAACAGACATAGTGGCTATGTCAAAATCCAACTGGGACGATGTACGCGGAGAGGTGGCAGGCACGGATGTCTTGCCTGCCTGTCTGCCTGCCCAGGCGCCTTGTCTACAGCCTGCAGCCTGCTCACACAGGCGCTGCCGCCGTCAGGCACCAAGGGCTCCCCTCACTCCGGCATGCCCACCGCAGCCCCTCCGGCAGGACTTCCCCTGCGGACATTGCAGCATGGCTCAAATCTTCAGCAGATTTGCCTTTTTGGTGACCACACTGACTACAGTCTGTAGAGGCAAAGCGGAGTTTAGCTAAGGAGCCTATTCTGGAAAATGATCCACTGGCATCCAAAAACAAAAGAAAAAGTTGTTTTAGTCAAGAGACTATATATAAGTGTACAGCAGTATGCTAATTACAGCATAGCTTAACAGATGCTTATATTCTGACAGGGGTCCTGGCATATATTTTTGTTTGCCTAGCAGGCCCTAATGACACATTTCTCTGTATTATTCTCTGAATTTTATAGTGTTCACAGTACATTCAGAAGCCCAGCATAGTGGATGCAATTTTTTTGTTTTCTACACTAGAAGAAATCAGAAGAAACCTTAGTGAGTTTGCAGGTTTGCTTTGTGGCCTGGTACAGCTAGACGTCACGGAATCCTTCAGCACGAGCAAAGAAGGGAGCACAAAGCTGAAACCACTGTGCAAGCATATTTTTATCCTCGTGGATGAAAAAAGCAACAACAAGAAAAACCTTCAAAGATGTACAGATTTTTTTTTTTTTTACTTTTAAACTGATCTGCTAAATAATATATTCTTCTACAGAAATGGGTGTTGTACTTGTTTTCTTTTGCGTACGCGTTCACGTGAGAACTGTCTCTGTTCCTAAAGACAAATGCTTTTATAATGAATACAAGGTAAGGGGCTGTAAAGGAGAGGGTCGGGTCGGTTCTCCTTAAGAAGAGAAGCTTTAGAAACATTTTTTGTGGTATACTTGCATCATAAGCACAATACCAAAAGAGCTTCACTTCCCTTGATGACTTTATAAAGATTAGGAGCCAAGCTCTGCCTGGAGTTGCAGTTATGCAAATGGACAGCGGGCAATACTGTGATTGACTCCTGTGTACTGCCTCGCCAAAGGCGAGGCCGGAAGAAATCCCTCTTCCTTGTGCCCATGAGAAGAAATCCCCCTTCCTTGTGACCATGAGAGGTGAGCCACAGCCACGCCGCTCGCCCACTCCTGATTTCTCCCACCGGGGAAATGCTTGCCCTCCCTGGGGGTCTCAGCGGTTTCAGTTTCTATCACGGCATGGCTGCTGAGGCCAGTGATTTGCATGCACCCTGGCTTGCCGGCATCCCCCCCGGCAGCCGTAGGCATGCAGCCAGCGAAGAAGCATGCATGTTGCTCCGCTCCTCCTTGGCTCAGTTCCCGAGGCTGCCCCATCAGCTTTGCTAGGTGTGTTAGCAATAAGGGTAACACTAGTGCTATGCGTCTGCAAAGCCCAAAGCCGCATGCGTTGTCTTAGCTTGTTTTTCAAAAAGAGGTGAGCAGGTGGGGGCCAATCTTTCCCCCCATGACCCAGGAAACACCTTAGGAAGCTCAGCCTCTCTGGCAGGTGTCTAGTACCAAGCTCACCGCTGAACAACAAACCCTGCCTCCTGCTCTGGAAATTCAGATTTATTCTCCTGTTCTTTCTGCACATTAATTCTGAGCTTAACTCTTGTTTCTCCCCCAGTGCCATTTCCCATGTTTGGTCTCTTTCTTTTGCACAAAACCGTAGTACTTCAGCTACTCTCCAATCTCTCAGGGAGATCAATATTACCTTGAAACATCCCCCCCTCTACCCTATTCCTGCTTGCACATTTCCAGAGACGCAGGACAGACCCACAGCTAGTTCTCTCTGCTGGGCCTCTCTCTGCCCAAGCTGCCTTCTCCTATAAACAGCTTTTTGTGTGTGTGGTTTTGGCCTTTCTGCTGCAAACTGGAAAAGGGTCTGATGCCTGGCTTTGAACAGTCCTGGGGGACCCCAAGGGAGATGGAAAGATCCAAGCACAGGGTCAGCTCCAAGCTACACAGACATCTTCATGAATGGATGAACTAAACCCTAGTTTTGATTAACCTCAAACTTCTGATGCTTGAAAGTTGGATCTGAATTATGTGGTTTGGGCCTTTTTTCTGTACTAAATCTTATAATCCAAAGTACATTGTGACCCAGATTGTTCTGCTGTGGAATTCTTCACTTCTTTTTCACAAGTAAATCAAATTTACCATCTCCATTCAAGCGGATTTCCGTCACAAATCATCTCCCAAAGCAGATGTGCTGTGCAGGAGCTATAAACAATTGCTTAGGATATGCCAAGTCCTGCATCGAGCTAGTTCCGTTAGATGAGAAAACCTGCTGTAGGAACTTGACTGCACCCTCCTCCCGCTAAAACTGTTTAAGAGTTAGATCCTGATAGGAAGTTTTGTTTCAGTTGGAAGGATTTTCTCTAACCATAAACCCTAATCCAACAAGCATTTATGCGTGCGCTTAACTCCCACAAGCCTAGTCATGGACCCTGGCATACAGTAGCTAACTGCACAGTGCAGGCTCCTTAGCTTTCTCTAACTGAGGTGCATGGGAGTTTGAGAATTGATGGTCCTTGGTGCTTGTTTTGGCTCCATCATTTTTAAGAGCAACTGTTTACTGGAGAGAGATGATCAGAAGACATTGGTGAAATCCCGCTGCCTTTATTGGAGCTGCATCAGAAACGTGGAGAAGGGAATGCAACCCGTCCTCAGGGCTGCACTAGTGACTGTCATGATGCTGTAACACGCTGTGTGGCTTATTGAAAGAACAGGCAACGTCCAGGCTGCTATTCATAGCTGTAAAAAAGACCGGATGTAATCGCAACCAGCTATTTGTATAAATGGGAATACCACAGCATTTTTTAATCTCATTTGCCTTCGTAATATTAGATTTCTAAGAGACAATCCTCCCAACATATGTTTAACCAAGGGGAATGCAAGGCATTCTCTCATAATTGTGGTGTCTTATACTTTTTCCATAATATTTGATGCTGTGATTCATATACAAATTAACAGATTTGAGAATCTTGGCAATCAGCCCATTAAAATGTCACACATTTTTGGGATGACATTTTAAAACTACACTTAGCATGAAAATGAAGTTTTCTGAGGCAGCCAGACAGATGTCTCAAGTGTGATTTAATCTTTTCTCTCCCTAATCCAATGAATAAGAGTGAATATTATATCTCAGCGGTGGTGTTTCATCTTATGGTAGGTGCCTTACAAAGAACTTTCTATGATCTGTCGCATGCATCTTTTCAGCATCATGACAGTGCCACATGCATCCCAGCCTTACATTGCTACTCCTATACTTGTGATCAAAGATGAACATGAAACAGGTTATAACTATTCCACGCCATTTAACTTGGAAAACTAACAACGAACCCTGGGATTTTACTTCTTATTATTGTAAAACGATGAGATCCCATAGCCCCATACTCACTTCATTTTTTAGTATGGCTCTCATAATCGGATCAAACGAAGGCTATAGTATAACTGCATGTCTTGGGAAGGAAACAGCTTTTTTCAAATGTGAATACCCCCACAGCAGCCAATTTGCAATGAAAATTTAGTGTGTGTTAAATACATGGGTTATGTAATGCCAAAGAAGTATCTGTACATGGCAATTGTTAATCTCAGTGCTGCCTCTGCGCAGCAATAATAACAGCATCTGTTCCACACGGGAGCGAAGCAGAGTGCTGGTGCGGAGTATGATCCCATCAGGAGGAGCACTGTCAAGGAGGATTCAATTTTCCTGTTTAAACAGTGGGCTTTTACTGCAAACTGCCCCTTCTATCTGGAAACATCTGAAGAACAAGTCTTACCTTTCTGTCCGGTTTGCGGTATTAAAAGCACACACACACTTATTTTATCCTCCTAGCATATTGTTCTGTTTTGTTGTGAAGGTTTCTGTGAGAGAGCAGACACAGTGGGGCAAATCACCTACCCTACTAAGGTAAAATCTCCCCATATTTACCTCTTTCCCACACTATCATCTCCTTGATTTCTCTGTGGCAAGGCAGGGTATAAAACACAGCAACATGCCTGTTAGTGACAAGGAGCACTCAGCCCCAGCCTGCAGGAAGGATGTATGTGAAAGGACAGCTCTGATGTAGAGCCATCCAGCTGCTGCTCTGACTCCCAATGTGAAAAAATTACTTTCCAAGAGGTTGCTCTGGAATCAGGCACATCCCAGCTCCAGGCTGTGGCCCAGAGGACACCAGGCAGGTCCTGCCCTCCTGAGCCACCCCTCTGTATGCACAACCCTCTGCCACGCAGCAGCCTTGCAATTAAGGCTGTTCAGTGCCATCAAAGTGAAGCAAAGACTTTCTAAAGTGTGTTTAAAGCTGCTTGGATGCTGCTTTTCTAGGCAACATGGCAGTGCAGCAGGAGATCTCTCCTTTCTCTCAGCTCTCCAGGGGAGTGCCTAGGCAGAGGTAAAGTTTGTACTCTGAAAAACTGGCACATTGGAGTCCTGGTCTGTGTGTGGGTGCTGTGATAGCACAAGAAACCAGTAAGTCTTAATAATAAACCTAGCTCTGCCACTGGCTTCAAATACCACCTGGGGCGAGTCACCAAGCCAGGGCTTCTCTCTCCTTCCAAACAGAGACCCACCTCCATAAAGCACCTTGTGGTATTCGGATGTAAAATGCTCCTCACTGCAAGAACCAAGAGTTACTGTTTTCAGAAAACATTACTTCATAGAAACTTCTAGCCAAAAAACTTATTAGATGTTCTCGTAAATGAAGAAGCTGTAACCGACAAGTCAAAAATCTCTTTCTTTGTGATCATGTTGTAGTAGATCTGACTCTTTGCTAGTGAGAAGCCATACTTCTCACTATCTCACACACACACAAAAAAGCTTTCTGACTTTTTTGGCATGTAGTCAGGAATTACAGGTTGTTGTGGTTTAACCCAGCAGGCAGCTAAACGCCACACAGCCGTTCGCTCACTCCCCCCTCCCCCAGTGGGATGGGGGAGAGAATCGGGGAGAAAAAAAAAAAAAAAGTAAAATTTGTGGGTTGAGATAAAGACAGTTTAATAGGACAGAAAAGGAAGGGAAAATAATAATAATAATAATCATAATGATAAAAGAATATACAAAGCAAATGATGCACAGTGCAATTGCTCACGACCCCCCAACCGATGCCCAGCCAGGCCCCAAGCAGCAGCCCCCCCCGGCCAGCTTTCCCCAGTTTATGTACTGAGCATGACGTCACATGGTATGGAATGTCCCTGGGGCCAGTTTGGGTCAGCGTCCTGGCTGTGCCCCCTCCCAGCTTCTCGCTGGCAGGGCATGGGAAGCTGGAAAGTCCTCGACTAGTGTAAGCACTGCTCAGCAACAACTAAAACATGGGTGTGTTATCAACATTGTTCTCCTCCTAAATCCAAAACACAGCACTGTACCAGCTACTAGGAAGAAAAATAACTCTACCCCAGCCGAAACCAGGACACAGGTGTACTCAGGCACATGCACACACACAAAATGGCTATCTGTAGACATTTTTATAATACCACTCTTGGCTCTGTTGCAAGACAAACTTAGAACCAGGAGGGTTTGGAAAGTGTAAACTAGTCTTGTCACAGCCAACATTTGCTATAATGTCTCCGAGGAAAAAAAAAAAATCTCTCTTTTCCAAACTGTGTGGAAACTGCCTGGCTGACAGACTGGGCAGATCCTCTGCCCTAAAGGAAACTCCAAGGTGACAGGAGTTGCCCACTAATGGTGTTCTGGGCCACAGGACATCTGGGACGTGCTCCAGGCTGAAAAATGCAACAAGAAAATCCACATGAAAATGTATAAATCCCCCTCAAATCTGTGTGCCCAAGCCATGCCTTCTAGCATGCTGAGTTAATAGCTTCCCTGGATAACCCCTGCAAGCCAGATGCCTCTCCAGCTTGTCCCACAGCGCTCGTGCCACTGGAGAGTTGCCAGGCTCTGCAGCCACCCCATAGCACAGAAGAATGTTCTAAAGCCCCCGTAACTAATGGGCTTGTGTATGGACAGCTAAGCTATAAACCATTAGATACACATGCATCTCAGTGGAAAGGCAGACCCGGGCCTGTCCCTGGCCTGGCCTACAACAAGAGAGCACGCCGAGTCAGAGGGATGGAGCAGCCAGGTCACCGCATGGTATGGGGACATAGCATCACCTTATAATTTTTCAGCCTCAGATATTATGGGTTTTTTTTCAGGCTTTCCCAGCTAGGCTTAGTGTTTAGCTGTGTATGGCTCGCTCCTGGCGTGGTGTCTCTGGCTGTTCTTCTGCTGCCTGACCTCCCCTGTTCCCCACATCCGAGAGGTGAAGATGTCCCCCCACAAAGGACTGTTGGTGACGGACGCATTGGGCTCTGACCACTGTGGCTCTTGTGCCCAGCCACGGCTGCCCTCAGCAGCCAGCACTGCAAGGGATTCAACGTAAATGCAAGTGACTGGCGAAGTGAAGGCCAGATGAACGGGACGTTGGCTCTGAGGCTGTTCTGCTCCTTCCAGCTTCGTATCAGGGAAGCTGGTTGAGGTTGCTGTTTGAAGGGGACCTTCTTTTTAGGGTTGGATGGGGTTTTTTCAAGCACTTTTCCATCTGGCCCTGCAGTGCTTGGTCTGCTTTTCAAATCAACGTGCTGGAAACGTAGCGGCCATGTTTGCGTACCGACTGCAGTCAGTGCTGGGGATCAGCCAGGCTTTCTGTCACACAGAAGCCACCTTGTCAGGCCTTCACATCTGGGGCCACGTAAAATGGCACTGGAGGCTGAAATCCCCTCTTGTAGTTTAATTACAAACGTAGCCTACAAGTGGGCCTGTGGCTCTGGAAAGCACACGGTGAGGCAGAGCTGGCGCCCACGCCATGCGGGGTGGCTCAGCAGCAGCTTAGACAGCACGGGGGCGGTGGCAGCACAGTTCTCGCCATGGGTACCGAACCCCCCGGGGGACCGCACGGAGCAGGCCGCCGGCCCTGAGCTACCACTGGCATCAACGCACCCCAGCAGCCCCCACGAGACGAAGCGGTGGGGAAAGAGGGAGCAGAGCACCTCTAGACCGCCATGGCACCTCTCGGCTGCTGGCCCCAGCCTTCCCCCTCAGCCAGGGCTGCCCCTGCAGCCACCCGGGTTCATAAACAAAGGAGGGGAGCAGTGGGGAAAAGCCTCTGACAGCCTCACAGCTTCGGGAATAAAAGTTACAGGAATAACAGATTTTCTGGTTTGATAAGCAAATTCTTCCCTCCCCCTCCCAAATTTCTGCACTAACTTGAAAGCTTGAAATTTCATTTTTTTTACTAAAAAATCCTCAGATAAATGAAATGTAAGCATTACTCTGAATGTTCATGTTGCTTCTTTCTTGAGCTATTATTTCTCTTTCAAAAAATGTTATTAGTTTCAGACGAAGTTATCCTTGAAACAAACAAGCCCACAACGTCCCTATTAGAAATGTTTTCCACCACGTTTCCTTGCCCTGCTTTGAAACAACCTGCCCAATTTGACTTCAACCCACAGGCGACGACGTGGTGACTCGCGGCCATGGCTGGGATCCCTCCCCGGGCGCCCTCGGGCCCTGCGGAGGATGGCGGGGGGCAGAGGACGGGGGTCAGGCTGGGGGAGCTGTGCAGGGAGTAGATAAGCGCCTTGCACCCGAGAGGAGGCCGGCGCACACCAGAAAGCGGGGAAGAGTCTGGGACGGGCACTGGTGGGCCCAAACCCCACTTGCACCAGGAGTTTGGTGCCTCCTTCCCCACCGGCAGCTGTCCCCCAGCTGCTTCCCAGCACCGCCCAGGGCACCCAGACTCGCACGGTGCCGCTGGGGCTGGCTGGGAGGGTTCAGCTGCGGGGAGATAGCTGCTTATCTTGGGGAAGAGCTGAAGAAATACATTCCTAAAGGTTATAGCATAACAAGTCTAAAACACTGTGTACTTCAGAAAGTTCACCGGGGCGATGTGCATGTCATAAATGACAATTTCAGCTCTTCCACGCAGTATTTTTTTTCCCCCTCACACAAGACTTTGATCCTCCTCATCATGCTGACTACTGCGTGTGTTGCCAAGGGCACATCTCCTCGTGCAGTGACTTGTCCCAGCTCCTTCGCTTGCAGAGGACACGCCACTCACTTTAGGGAAGGTGAGCCAAAGTTGCCTCATCCAGAGCTGGCAGAGGCTGGCCACGTTCTGCCAGAGAAGGGCAGCGAGTTTCGTCTCTGTCTGGAAGGCAGCCTGAGTCCAGGGATATCCTGGTTTGTAGGACTTCGGTGAACAAAAAGTACAAGAATCTCCCCTTTATTTACAGTGTTTCATTTTATCCTACCAGCTGTTTCATTTATTCATCCTGTCGGGTGATTTATTCTGTGTTTCATGTTGCCATTTCCACCCATGCAGAAAGCACCAGCTGCTGCCCAATCACTGCACAGTGCTAAGCACCTTCGTGAGAGACAGGGCTATGACAGGTCATCAAGCTTCATCCCCTGGCAAGTACATGTAAAAAGCAGCAAAAATGCATTCCTATGCCTACATCTTATTTTATTTATGTATTTCTTTAGCTATTTTGGCTAAGGAGAAAATTGTGAACACTCAGATAGTGGCACCCACAGTTCTGAACTGCACTGAACTATAGGTATTCATATAGCTTTATTTAGGTGTTCTACAGAATCAAGGCTCAACATGTGTCTTTTGCATGAAAATACAGAAAATTAAATTGAAAAGGCTACAAGCTGATTAATATAAAAAGTTTGTACCAATTAGTACAGTAGAGCTCTTCCTTTTAAACATCAACTATGCAGGCTAACCCAGGAGGCTGACTTTTTTCAAAACTGAGATTAAATCCATTATTTCCAGTGCAATAACCTTATAACACCTCTGAATTTATCTCTAGGACAAAGGTCTTTTCTCATCCCAGTTGTTAAAATTTAACTAGGAAGACAATTATCATCCTGAAAGACACATTGCACACGGAGGGGGATTCGGTGGCGTGACTTACAAGAGGAACTCAAAGTCTGCAGAGTAAGATTGGTGTTTGCAGACTGTAAAAGAGAATAACAACCCCTGGGACATTCTTTCAAAAAGAGGTGAATCCTGCGCTGCGCTGCACGGGAGGATTTGCTCTCCATACAGTGGAGTCAAAACCAAAGCCCAGAAACATCCCAGATGGGGTTTGCTTGACTTTTTAAATTTTTTTTTAAGCCCTGCCTTGTTTAGAGCTCCGTAAAAAGTTAAGTTTCGCCACTGTAAGTTACATCAGAATTTGCCTTCTGAATGCACGTTTACACAGGGCAGCCTTCCTGAAGCTGCAGGTAGGTGCCTCCAACTAGTTGCCTGGAAAATCAGCTTCCCTGTAAACAAGCTAGATAATCAAGAGCAGATAAAAGTGCCTGGATTAGCCCTGGGTACGTGTGCACATGCTGCCCTCACTCTACTATCCCAACTGTTGCTGTATTTTTACCACCAGGTGACTGGCAGCATAGCCACGGATGCTCTGTGCTGGGGGGCTCCCCATTCCTTCCTTGCCCAGAGGAGGAGGAGGAGGCATCACGGTAGGCATTAGAGGGAGATCAGCAGCCAAACCCTTTTACCGTTTCCCCTCAGCGCACAGCAGGAGCATTTTGGTCTGCAACAAGGGGAGCTCATGCTCCAGTCTGCACTCCCAGCAAGGCCAGCCCCCTTAAAGCACCATAATAGCACAGCTCACCCTTTTTTGGGTGGTAGACATGGCAATGACCAAGGCATGATACCGATAAGGATGGCAGCACAGCTGTGACTTGCTGTCAACACTAACACGTAGGGAAGCTGGCAGCTGCCAGGGCAGGATTAGCCCCTGCAGCAGGGATGCAGCTATAGCAAAAGGAAGCGCAAACTTGGCACCCCCAAAATCCACATCCCATGGCCCCAGCTTCACCCCCAGCCTTCCTGGGAGGGGAACAGGTCCCAGGTTTGAGGCTGCACACGTCTGCTCTGCCGGTGCTGCTGAGACCCTCCGGAGGTATCAGGCTTGGGAAGGGCAGTGGAGTCCCTGCTGAGGACCTCCTGTTGCATGGGGTCCCCGCAACATGCACCTCCCACGGCAGTGGAGGTAAGAGCTGGCACTGCAAAGCCGGAGGGAGATAGGACATTGGCACCCCTTAGCCGGGCTTTGCGTGTAAAGAAGAAAACTGAGGACTGTGCTGGCCCTAACTGAGGAACAAAGTGCCGGACACTACTGCCAAGTAACCGACACAGAAAATAAGAAGCACTCGTCACCTGGACACAAGAGTTAAATGCCTTCATGCTGTTGGTGTGTTTTTCAAGTTGCAATACAGCATTTAACAAAGTAGGTTTGGCAGTTAGATTTGCATACAAATTTGCATACCGGCCTCATTAGGCAAAATTCCAATTAAGCATTCAGTGCATGCAAGAATGGCAGATGCGCAGGCCTAACAGGTGTACCGTTTTATGCTATGTGATGGCTGTGGTGTTTACATCAGACACGATTATACCCTCTTCTGCCCAAATATGGATTCATTAGCTTGCATCAGCTCCATCCATTTCCCACATTCTCCAAATCTGACACGGTTTATCTTCTCCAGTTTCTCATCTTTTTCAGAATTATATTATCTACCCTACTCCATTAAGAACCCCTTTTTAGCCCATCTAAATGTATTCTCATGTACGTAATAGCAGCATAATAACAAGGAAACGTATAGGAGCCTGAAGTTTCTTTTCATGCTGGTACTTACTGCTCAAAATGTTCTAGAAGAATATTAATGATGTCTGTCTTTTCACAGGTGAAGGGGACTAATCATTTGAAAGGACTCTCCATCTTTGGAAGCGTGCTGCACCAAGCAGGCCATTTCATTATCCTTTCGCAAAACACATCGAAACCACTTGGGTGACACCCACATCAGTCTCCACACTCCAAACAGCACAAACATTGTGTTACAGAACTGACAAGGGAGGATCAGAGAAGAAAATTAGACAGAATTTTTACATTTTCTGATTCTTAAAGAGTTGGCAGGGTGGGGAGAATAATAGCCACTATTCTCAGCGACTACATGGTGCTGGCAATAAACAACTTTTGTAACTATCATGTGTCTGTAAAAGCCCCTGATCGCTTCAAACGTCTCTGCCAGGAATACGATTCCCTAAGTAATGTGCATCAGCCACCCGTAGGCTCCAGCTTTCACTGGCCCCACAGGCGCAGTTCCCCAGAAAGACAAGCAAGCTGCATGGCCACTAAAACCACAACAGTTAAAAGATGGAGCCAATGCTTACCCTCCCAACACTGAGACTACCATGAATTTTTTCCAATATTTTCTTGATATAAGTTGAGATTAACCAGTCGGCAATTTTACAGTAATCACAGATTCTAGTGAGGATGTCCGATGCGAATCGTCCCAAACGGGTTTGGCTCAATTGCAACCCTGACCTCAAATCTTAGACTATATCTACCAAATTTAAACACTGCTTCTTCGCTCTAGCTTTAATAAGGGCACTTCTACAGTGGTTTTTCACATGGGTACGTAAAACAGTAACATTCCACTAGAAGCCTCTCTCAGTTTAAAATTCATCCAGCTTTCTCCAGGGACAACCATGTTCCACTAGGAAACAGACATCTGTAAGGATAAAATGGAAACTATCTCCCCTTCCTAGGAGAAGTTAGAGTAGATGTCATTAATTCTCTTTTCACTTCTAATCTCACATATTACTTTCTGCTGGAAGAAGACTTCATACCATGGTAGCCCCGAATTGCTGGGCAGTCTGCTGCAAATGTTCAGAGAAGCATGGTTTCTACCTCAAGGAGTCGACCGCATAATCCGAAATGGGACATAAATGAACTCAAATGGTAAGAGGAACACACATACACACCCTAAGATGAGTGAGCAGATGACAGCAGCGCCCTGATGATGCTGAATGTTCTGCAGCAAGAGCAGACTCCTCCTCCCACCCTCGTTCCTCATGCAGGTCCTACTCATTAACCTCTGTGTGAACACAGCGCTTGTGCCATCTTTGGTCACCAAGAGATCTGAGAGAGAAGTCCGGAAAGTCATAGGGATGCAGAATCCAATCAGCAAAACACTAACTACATTTCTCCAAAATGAAATTGCCAGTGCAAACCCGTTTGCATTTTTTCAGCTGAAGTTTCTTGCTCAGCTTGTGGCAGTGATGGTCACAGCATGTTTCTTCTGCTGCAGTTCAGGAAAGATTTGCTGGTTGCACCAATCCAAGGCAGAGCATGCAGGGGCTGAGGCAGCTCCTTTGCACCTGGACAGAAGCCTGCTAGGTAATCCTGTATAGAGGTGATCTGTTTAATTCTCAGAGGAGCTTGGCTGAACGCTCAGATCCAGAAAGACCTTCCCTTCCTCCCTTAGATCTTGCTGGGCCTCATGTTACTCCTGCATGTTCAGCTTATCTGTTGATTTTAAATAAGGATAATTTAGATATGCTTTCCTCCTGAATGACATAATTTTATTGTAAGTGGATGAGATGAGCTGGGAACACTGTGCTCAGCTAAGTGCAAAGAGCCCATTAAATTCACAAACAGGACAAAGCAAAGCACACTGGGGCAAAAACCAGGCTGCCTTTACCTTCCCCAGGAAAGACTTTTCCTGTAAATGGGGGTATACTTGACTAACCATGAGCATGTGAGCTGGAAATCAGTGACTACCACTGCCCGGGGAGCCAGGCAGAAATGTCATCACAGGGTCACGCTCACACACTTTACCACCTCATGGGTGAGTAAGGGCTCATTAAAGCACCACCCGCTGCAGGGGTGGTGCAGCCGTGTCTCTTCCAAAAGGAGTGGCCTTTCCTCCTGCCAGGGCTAAAAACAAGCGGTCAGTGCTCACTAGGACTAAACTCCCTTTGGTTTGAGGCCCTGAGGGACCTCGTTCAGCCAGAGCAGACTGGGTTGAGTCTACGTGATACTTTGCAGGAAGATAGGAGCTTGCTCTGTCCCGACGGGAGCCCGCCCAACGTAAGCTGGGTGTGGGTAGTGGCTGTGCAGCTTTAGATAGCACTGTGCTGCGAACAGGGTGGGCCAGCTCAGGAGCAGCACTGCCAGTAAACCCCGAGTGCAGGTTGGCTTTTCTGGCATCTGCTTCCTCAGAAGTCCTCCATGGCTTAGAGGTGGCCAGGGTGGGACCACCTCCCAGCCTCCGTGATGCTATCTGCCCACCTGCCTCCCCTGCCCGCAGCTCAGCAGCACGAGAAGATGGCAAAAGCAAGCTAGAAACACAGTCACAACGCTTCCTTCCCTCTGTGTCCTCCTGATGGCCAGCCGCAGCCAGCTCCCTCAGCTTGTTGGCATGTCTCGGTGCATTTGCCAGGCTCGCTCGCGCAGGCCTGCTGTTACGAAGGGGAGCTGATGAGCAAGGGCAGCGGGTAGCCCTCTCGCCACCACCCCGTTCCCCAGGGCAGCAGAAAGGACTGAACATCCGAGTGGTGAAATACCTTCTCAGGCCTAACATCTCCCACTCAGGAATAAAGCGGCAGCCACACTTGCAATGCCGCTCATTGCTTCCCAGGGAACACCATTTCCTGACCCCTTTATTCATCTCTTGCAACTTTGATGTGATCTATTTTAAAAAATAGTTTATTTTATTTTTTAAAAAAATCACAGTTTTTAAATAGGGTGACCAGTAGGCTTTGCGCATGTTAATTGTTCTCAGGCAAGTAAGATCAACTGGATTCTCAGTGACAATTACAGAAAGAGCCGAGATGCCCACAAGGTATGCAGGCCTGGCTATGCCTGCAGAAGAAAGATGTGGCATCTCTCACCGAGCAATGAAGGATGAGTGTGGGACTGGGAAGGCAACAGTACGTCCCAGAGAGCCCTAACAGGAGAGCAAATTACTGAACTGTTTCTCATTACTGAACTGTTTGGTGCAATTGCATGCCTTGCTCAGTGAGATGTATTATGCCAGTGACATCTGTGGGGAGAGCCCGATACCTGTCACTTCTGTTAGCCTGATACGGGACGTCAGAACCCAGACCAGCGCGGGAGCACCGGGCGCTGCACCAAAGCACAAGCAGCATACACGAAGGGGAATTGAGCAGAGGAGAAGACACATCAGGCCAGAGGGAGAGCTGGAAATAGGGCTCCGATGGCTCATGCAGTGCTGCATCCCCCAGCAGGCACACCAGCCTCCTTCCCATGCCCAGGAGGCAAGAAGCAGCTCTTGCTGTGCCACGTGTTCCCAGAAGGGGATGTAGCGGGAGGCCCAGCCACAGACTGGGTCCCCCAACTTTGCCATCTCTGTACCAGCGTGGGGAAAGACGGGTGCCAGGGCAGGGTGGCACGGGGCAGGCAGGGAGGAAGAC
>NW_008825113.1:5758143-5759520 GCF_000699105.1 Pygoscelis adeliae
CTCCTAAGAATTATAGTAGTTGTTATTAATTCACGCACGGATCTCCCCTGGGCTATCTAGGTAATGCTGCAGTCTGTTGGGCTTCCCAGCAAGCAGAAAAGAGGCAGACAGGGTGAAAAAGCCTCTTGCTTTTTGATTTATTCAACACGTTTTCAGTGCCTCCCTAAACATACCCATTGCTTGTTAACAGGAAGCAAAAATGCAGCAGCAGCTTTTCCTTGCTGGTACCTGACACGTCCAAATGGAGCTGCTATACCCAACTGTTACCCAAGCTGCTGCATCTGACCCAACAAGCTCTTTGAGTTTTAAGCCATTAACCTTTTATGCAGAGGACTCTCTCTATAGCTGCAAAGGTGAAATAGTCAGGAGAACTGTTTTATTTTTATTTCTTTTTACTGTAGATCCTACCTGTGCTGGGTTACAAAACCAAAACAAAGAGTGGCTGAAACTTCCTCCTGGCTGTACCACGCAGTGTAGAGAAGGGACAGAGCCTGATTTGATATGACTATTTTTGACAAGCAATTTAAAATAGTATATTGCTGGCTTTACACTGAGCAGAGGGGGATCCCTGGGGTCTTTTGTCCTAATTTGGCTACGGGTTGTTTGGTTTTTGGAGAGCTTTTTTGTTTTTTAATGAAGGCAGTGGCAAGAGTGGGAAAAGGCTGAAAACTCAGTCTTATGACATAATGACAAAAGTTCCTATGTCTTTGTATTAAAACAAGCAGGTAAAAACTACCTTTCTGTCTGAAGAAACTCTCTTAAGAAATTTCAGGAAAACTGAGAACAGTCCAACCAACAGAACTGTTGATTTTTATTGTTCTTACTAGAAGTTGCCTGACAAAACAGTTCTGGTATTCGGGAAACGCAGTACGTGCAAATCTTAAGACAGTGACTAATTACTACAATTATTATTTCCTGGAAGATAAGAAGCCTTCACTTTCTAATGGCTAGTTTACTTGCTGAATACTGTTGGCCTTAGATATGATGATGAATTATTATTTCAGGTAAATCTAAATGGTACATAGATAATATGAATTCTTGCATAGGCCAGAAATAGGAAAAAAAATCAGACCAATGTTGTTTCTTATTTAAATAGCTGGTGTGTCTTATCCTACCTTTCTTGAGCTTTGGAATATTAGAGAGCAAAGGAAGCACTGCAATGTGAAATACTGCAGTTATAAAGGGGAAAAGTCAATGGAGAAATTCAAAACACCCAGCATTGCAGAAAACTAACTAGAATTTATAGCAGATGCTGCCATCTTGACAACATGCTGATGAGAAAATATAGTAACACAGTTCTTAGTTAAAAGCACAAAACCCTGGTGGGTTACAACACAGCTGTAAAGGCAGTTAATCAAGCTACACGTCTAAAAACCT
>NW_008825113.1:5759534-5772927 GCF_000699105.1 Pygoscelis adeliae
GAAATGGATGTTTTAATTGGTGTTTTTCACATCGAGTACTGTGTTTCATGACTGCCTTTCCCCAGTAGCCACTTCAGAAAGGATTAACAGCAGCGGCTACTTGCTTACACTGTACTCTTCTTTAACATAAGGCATAGAAAACTCAACACTGCCAGCATATACTGCTCCCTGGCTATCGCGCAGGATTTAGGCTGTCCCCTTCTCCTCCCACTGCGACCGAGAGGGGCGAGGGCCACAAGCTGTTTAATGCGTATTGTTCTCTTTCCATGTACAAGTGAAGTTTAAGCCAAAGATGACAGCAAGATACAGTACAAGGTGAGGGTCTCCTTACTTTGTGTTAGAAAGCACTTTGGGTCTCCTACTAATGGTTGGGGTTTTATATATATATATATATATATATGACTAGGTAAGACGGTCCTAAATTAAAATTTCCATTCCAGATGAGACTACTAAATTATTCTTTGTATCCCTATGGACAGCATGCAGAAGTTCTATATCATGCTTGCAGGTGTGAATCTGATCGATCTCAGACACGTGAACAAGCATACAAAGCTTTTCCGTCGAGAGCTCAAGCCTTGCTGTTAATAGGAACGGGGGGGCTCCATGACTGTGTTAATGTCTTATTTGCTTCTACCCGTATTTGCTTCATGCTGATTCTCTGGAGTTAATACATCCACCTAGCTATCATGTACTGTTTGAATTAAAAGTTGAATTAAACAACCAACAGTACCTAACTTCCATATCCAATGAACATCACAAACAACATAAACTCTTACCAAAAGTCACTGAGACTCAAGGCTGTAAGTACCAATTAGAAAATGGAGGGTGGCTGCTCCCAGATGTTCAAGTTATGCACTCAGGAACACCTGCCTTATGCATGCGCAAACGCGTCCATTATCCCTACTCACAGAAGAGGGATGGGGGGAAAAAAACATAGTATTAAAAGAAATACATTGCTGGTGCTGTGATCTGTCTTGAAGACAAAACATCAGGTCACACAACACATTCCTCATCTGCATAATAGTTACTTACAGCTGTGGTCCAGCCTCCGAGGCACCCATAGCCAGGGTAGCTCAATTTGGAGATGAGCTCTGATGGATTTTAGCTGTTAATCCCTGCAGGATGTGGTGGCCTTGCACCACAGGCTTGCCGAACGTCACACGCTACACGAGACTTGTGCAATCACTATTGGTGGTGAGCTGCATTTGCCCACGTGCTGGCCACGACATCCCCAGCACTGGCCACAAGCCGTGACACTGCTGCGTGAAGACCTCAGCACTGAAATGGGGCTTGTGCTCAAAGGTGCCCAGGAGAAGAACCGCCACTGCCGCAGCCCCTGCTGGGGTGGGTGACAGCCCGAAGCGAAGGATGATGCCGGGGAGAAAAGCAAAGACAAAAACAGTCACAGTGCAGAGCAAAAAGCCTGAGCATTCTTGTTTTGAGTAGCAGGGGTGGAGATCAGTGCACCTGCGGGCCGCTGCCGGGCTGCGCTCTGCACCCTGCTCCTCTGCTCAAAGCAGCCACGTGCCAGGTCAGTTGGCACCGACCTGCGAGAGCTCGCTGCCCGCACGTCCATACAGGTGTGCCCTCAGCTGCGGCCTTCACGCGCAGGTCCCTGCCTTCCGCAGGGACATTTCACCTCCTTGCAGCCCTTGGTGTGTCCCTCAGCTGCTCTCAAAGGAGCACCTTTGCCTTCCAGAGTCACGTTAGTCCCAGAGAGGTTTTTTTCCACAGAATTTCTGCTCCAACCTTGACCTGGCTGAGGGAAGGGGATGTGCAGAAGGTGGCTGGGTTAAAGAGTGCTGATGTGGGTTATCCAGCAATGACCCACTTCAGGATTGGAAGAGCCTTTACTTCTAGTTCTTGAAGGACTTTCCAGAACCCCCGTTTTCAGAGGTGCAGAGTAACTTATACAAACACATTGGAAATGGAGATCTGTCAGCCTCTACAGCCATTCAATTCTCTAGCCATTTTTCTTTCCAGCCTCTGCATCTACAACTTGACAAATCATGTCCCGCCTGTTTTTTCTCCTTTGCGAACTACCACACTCAGCTGAGTCATCCCAGCCTCCTTCACACCACATCACCAGGACTGATGGCAGCAAGGACAACCAGTAAGAGTTAAGCCCACAGGGCTTTTCCGTTTCAGATCAAAGCACTTCATACAAAATATTTCAGCAAAGAGCAAAGAAAGCTGAAGCAGACTTTGGAGTGTATCAAAATTGGCAG
This sequence comes from Pygoscelis adeliae, assembly GCF_000699105.1. Taxonomy (NCBI): domain Eukaryota; kingdom Metazoa; phylum Chordata; class Aves; order Sphenisciformes; family Spheniscidae; genus Pygoscelis; species Pygoscelis adeliae. Next base: position 5,761,763 of record NW_008825113.1, read on the forward strand.
CAACTTTTTATTAGCCTGAAGGTAAAGCAACTGCATCGTATTGGGATGCTTTTTTTTTTTTTTTTAAGAAAGGAACATCTCTCTTTACAGACATTTCTGTTTATAGAGTAAATATGCTTTCAAAGTTTTGTTAAAAATGTAAGGACTGCTCTAAAGCATGCTACTGGGCTGCATTTGATTAGGATTCCTTCCTGCTAGGACAGATAAAAGGTCACTGTTCAACAATGTGTTGCTGAAGGGGTTTCAGTGAAATCCCAGCAATGGGGGTAGGAAGCCTATGTTTCGGTTTAAAATGCTGAGGAAAAGAAACTCAGTACTGTTTCAACTTTTTCCTTACCAGAATTTTTAAAGGCTCCTTGGATCATCAGTGCTCAGGAGAGGAGAAGGGGAGTCACACAATCACAGCAAAAAAGTCTAGCGCAGTGTGGGGTGAACTTACGTGGCCTACAAATACCCCTCGCAACGGTTTGAAGGTTCCCGGTTTGGCTATAAAACTACACCCTAGTTGACACATCCCCTTTTTGCTAGGCACACATACACGCTTCGGTTCAAGTTCAGAAAATAAACACAAGCAAGTGACAGCAGGTTTAACCACTAGAAATAAACAGTTCAAATACCAGGGAGAGGAGTGTTGTCTCACTCTCTGTAGCAGTGGTATTCACTCCTTTCCAATGATTTGCATGTGTCTAACCGTTTTCCATTCAAGGTGTAGGCATGCTACAGTGGATTTAGACCTTCCAGCAAGTTTCCTTCCTCTAATCGCTTTTCACAGACCCCTTCAAAGCAGTCCACAGACACGCATGGCCTCCCAACTTAAGCTCAGGAACTGTTGCGTGCAGAACAGGAAACATGAAATGGAATAGGAAAGGAAAGGAAAATTTGCAGGAAAAAGAACAAAAAGGTCCGAATCGTCTGCCAGATATCACATCCCACGTCACTCCCACATGCCGCGATCTGTCACGAGTTCTAGCGTTGGAAGAAATTTTGGGTTTCTTCCAGGACAGCGGGCAGGGTGAGGATCACAAGAGCACGCCACAGCCAGCGAAGATCATTGCCGAGGTCTACCCTGCGCTGAGAAAACAGCTGGGGAAAAATATCCCTCAGGGACAGGAATTGCCAACGTGGCAGACTCCTACCCTTTAGAAGTGTAACAACACGGACGTTCATGCCGAAACCCCATATAGGATCTGCAATCAACCCACTGAAAGCAGTTATCGGTGTCCTCCTCAAAAGATTTTCCTCCTCTATGAGTAAATGGTTTTGTTTATGCACATGTACTCGTACCACTCGACATCAAAGCCGCTAAAGAGAAGGTAGGGTCCAGCAGAAACCTCTGTAGTGAGCAGGAGTGTCACGGAGAACAGGTGACCTGCCCTGTCAGCCCCTGCAGGAAAGCCCCACAAGCCCGCAGACTCCAGCATCCCTGCAACTCTTCCATGCTCAGATAAGAGCGTCAGCAGCAATTCTTGGGACCAGCCCACATTATCTCAGATGACCTGGCTAAAATAATGGTTTGATGACACACACACAAAAAAAGACCTGCCTTTGGCTCATGCCACCACTTTAGAAACAGTATTACCTCGTGACATGCAGAAATGATCCAATACAGACTCCTGCTACAGATTCGAATTCGTTCAAAAATTTTGCAGTTTGCTACGTGTATCAGCAGGCTTCATGCCGAGTAAAGAATCGTTTCTTCACCAACAGCCAGCAAAAAGGCAAGTTGGAGCTTTTTCCTCCCGCCCTGTCTAGTTCACAAGCAGTCTGAGTACTGGCCTGGTTTTGGTAAGATCATACTACTGAATCTGTGCGCAACCAATCTCCTCACCTGAACAATCACAAAGCTACACCCTGGGGCTGGAGTTTCCTTAATTGCTTCCACAACTGCTTTCCCTAGAGCCTCCTCTTAAATTAGATGAATACCAGAACTACAAAGTTTCAATAGCCACCGTCACACAGCAGGTATCTCGGTCTCCAAGTCACCATCCCCAGCCGTAATACCAAGTGCTTCAGATGGCAATTTCTCATCCTTTCTTGAGGACCAAGAAAAAAAATGTGCATCACCAGTGTTGTACTGATGCATTTACTGCTCCAGATACAGTCGAACGGTTTCATCTCACACATGCAACTGTCCTTCAGCAGACTGACATTACAGGGTTTCGCAATCCTAGCTTCTATTCAACGTGGGATGTAGGCAAAATACCAGGAAGTTTGCCTACCTGCCGTTGAGCTCCATTACTGACATTCAGCATCTTCCACTGGAGAAGGGGAGGCTACAAATTGTCAGCAAACCAAGCAGCTGGGCCTCACGTCTGCCACTGAGCTCTAACTTTAACATGATCTGAACTTGGACTTCAGCTGCTCCAGAGTTTGCTGGGGACTAGGCAAATGCAAGGTTTTGCTCTGACATTCAGCATCTTCCACTGGAGAAGGGGAGGCTACAAATTGTCAGCAAACCAAGCAGCTGGGCCTCACGTCTGCAACTGAGCTCTAACTTTAAGCCTTTTACTACATTCCCAACCTAAATACAGGAAAGCATTTGCTCCTTTTATATGACATCACATTATGTACACATATACAATGACGCACTGCAGAAATAGTTACTTCTAATACAGCTAAGGACAGACACCACCTTCCCAGAGCAGAGAGGGCAACGCATGCATGAGAACGGGATCCTCACCCGTCAACGGTACGGATCAAGGAACTGCCCAAGCCACCTCCGAGGAAACGGCAAGGACTCCACATAGCACAAGAGCCTTCAGGCACTCGGGGTGCTCAGACAGTAGCCCCCTCCTAGGCTGGGTCTCCAAGCCGGGCCACCTCTTTGCCATGAAAGCCAGCGAGCCACTCCACCAGGCCAGCCTGGCGGTTCAGGCACTCTCTTGAAAGACAGAAAAACACATCAGCTCAGAAGTCTTTGCTCCAGATTATGTAAAGTCAGGTCCGTTTATCTCAGCTGACTCTCTAATAAAAGGGTTATTGTACCTGAGGGGGTAAAAACTCCTCGTCAGGCCCAAACATACCTACCTCCCACCTTCTCCTTTGTCCAAGACCCAGCATAATCCAGGAGCACTCAATTGATTTGGTGATACCCAAACAAGATGCTTCAGAGCCCTGGTATGCGGGTGTTGGACAAAAGGGGCTGAATCGCTACGCGAGACCATAATCTTTGTGGACATGACACTGCATACTTATGTCATGTAACTGTACACGTAGTAGAAACTACTTCACATTTTATTCATGCCAAGGCAGCTCCTGCCGGAATTGAGGCTTTTAACCAGGACAGACAATACCACTCTTGACACTTCACAATTTTTGTCCAAAGAGACCCCTGCCAAGGCAGAGGGTTCTTTACTTAAAAGTAATCACCGAAAGAAATCAGACCCTGGCGGTGAAGGACTGGCTTTGTGTTAATGCATGCAACGCTCTATCCTTAAGGAGGCACTTCCAGACAGAAGGAATATGAAAACCCATGTGACATCCTACAGCATGAGAAAGACTCGTGGCCTCTGGGATAAGGACAAGACTGCAATTCTGAGCAGACATAAGCAGCAAGTTCTGCTTCACTGCTGAATACCTGATATTCTCAAAACAAGCTACATCTCAACAATGTCATGTGTGTAACTAGAATTTGAAAGCAAATTTTTTAAGCGTCCAGATACTCCAAAGATGACAGCTATGTAAAGAGACCTAGAGAACTATTCATGGTTCATAGGCTAATTCTGAATACTTTTAACGGATTGTACAGATTTCTACACCTGATTTTATGAAATACATTATATTCCATACAGACATGATGCCATCTGGTAGATGAATGCATACCTTCTGCCCCGTGATGAAGCAACAAGTGATCCCATAAGGCTCTTACCGATAACTTTTCAAACAGATGTATTTCTTGGCTAATTGCACCATGAAAGAGTCCTTGTTGAAAGAAGCAGAATGCACTCCAAGTTTTGCTCACAGGCCTCTCAGATCATTCTCACAGACACACTAGGATCATATTGCAATAGAAGGATCTTCCAATAACACAAAGTTGACTGACACATTTTACTTTTACTTTCCAGTGCATAAAATCTATTTTTGCACTTCTTCCTATAGAAATATGCCACAAGTAAGAAGCAATGGATTGGAAGCTAGGCAGAATCCCTACCATATAAACTGAAGGTAAAGGGTAAAAACAGAGATTGTGAAGTCTCAGCTAAAATCTTTCATATACAGCGAGAATTTTGCTGCATTCCCTTTCCCATAGCCAGGTACACTAAGCTAGTTACATTAACTAACAGACCTTTTAAAAAGTTAAAAACAAACCAAAAGAAACAAACAAAAAAACGACATCAACTTTATTCAGTGCGCTTCCACCTGAAGAAGAAAGCCTGAACACAGTAGGCAAAAAGAAAATCCTGTTTCAAGGAAAATACCATCTCCAATATTCATATATCATGCATCAGAGATTACTAGGACCGAACCGCTAACACTTGTATGCTGCTAGAAGCTTAGGCATATTGTAAATGCATTATCCGCTGCAAGCAGGATATTGTCCTATCAGGCTACCTGAAAACCTGAATAAAAGTTTAAACCATTCTTATTCATTTTACATTTAAAAACAGCCCGCAGTCAGATCAGTTCCTTTCAGCAAGGCAAAAGTTACAAGCTAACGACAGGGTCATAGCGCTGATTCTTCAGTCTTCATCTTTTTTGTTTGTCCGTTCGAACCACGTTGCAGATCCTGCCTTTTCTTTTTCTGCTGCTGTAACCTTTCCTCTTTTCTCTGTAGATAGGCGGCCATGTTATCAAATGAAGCCTTGTAGAGACTGCTGTAGTGGCTCTCCGCGCCAACAAAACCTGCAATTGGGCAACGCAAGATCACAACACAAGTGTTAATTCCCTTAGCGGTCTCACCAGTTACTTCCTGTACTGTAATTCTAGATAGTGGCATTTCAACTCATTTACTGTGGTCCTATCCATTTTATTAAGTATCAGCATTTACACTGCGCAAGCCTGATTTGTGTTGGTAAGCATCTGTCCTGCATTCACACAGCCAAGCATAGCCTCCATTTTCAGGCTAAAAAATTCGCAGATGGGCGAATTTTGACCTGACGTTGAAGCGAGGAGGGCACACAGCTCTCTTTACACGTTGGACACCTGCAGACTTCAAAGCTTCTGTTTTTAGAACAACTGCTGTTGCAACCTATCGTTAGACATCCCGTTGGAGATGTTCCCCAAGACCTAAGCACTGCAAAGGGTGTATGCTACCTAACTGTGCTGAGCTGACTTGTCTCCTAGAGTATTAACTTAAAAGAAGCCCAGAGAAGTAGATTTCAAACAGTGACGTCCTCCAGCGCATATACATTTCTAAATGTTCACCCCGATAGTTCTGTTATACCTTCTGTGAATTCAGCATAATATTCATCACACCATCTCCAAGACTGTAAGTTTTGATGAGTTTAACAGGGAACTAACTACTATCCAAAAAAGCCCAATCGGATCGTTTCTGTAGAGAAATGTATGGAATGAGACTAGCTGGCTAGGTCCGCCTTTCTAAAAATTGTTACCGTGGTACCTGACAAAGCCAGTTACCTCTAGTTCTCTTTGTATTCCTACCTTTTCCCACTTCCAAAAATTCTTGAGGGCAAATGCAAGGAAATCCAGTATTTGCTAGGGTTTGGTCCTGAAGCTAGTGTGCTACTCCATAGTAATGTACATACAGCATCCCCTTGTTTCTTGTTTTCATGCTTTTACTTTCGAGGGTCTTGCACTCACATAGTAACCAATTTATTGGCCTTTGGCCCTGGGAGAAATTGCATGCTGTCAGTTTGAATATCCGTGCTACTCTCTACTTGACCAGTCTGCACTAAATCTTGCTCTATCTTTTTCTGGGATCAGTTATAACAGAACATCAAACTGTTCAACGCGTACTTCAAGATTGACCTACGTGTCTTAAATACTACAGAATCAGCAATCAGGTGAAACAAGTTGTAAAAGGACAATATGCAGGCATTAAAACTGGATTTAAACAATATAATGATCACCTTTTTTAAAAGAAGTAACTACCCTTTCAAGCACTAATTATGCACTGGAATAAGTGCTCACCAAGTGAGCCTCCCCCTACCAATTAACAATAATAGACCCTGTCATCTGAGCAGTCCTCCTTTCCCAGCTGCAGATGCAGCCGGCTACCGTGTATCACGGTAATTTGCTACACTGGCTAATTATGCTCAGAACCTCTTCCCCTGCCTGCTCTTTTTACTTCTCTGTTGCTCATTTTCACTCAGACCTCATACTTCTAATTATCTGCCTGGCTGTAACTATCAAAGTCTGCACCATCTACGTGCAAACATTCTCCCTTCCAAAGGAGTACCTGACTTCCTCTTGGATTTAAAAGACTAACAACTTAATGACAGCTACATCCTAAACCATCCAATACTAGGTATTTTTATATTATTTTTTATATATTGTTTAATATTTATGTATATATTAGAGACTTTACATTAGACTGCACATTCCTGCGACTCTTCCATCTTTATGTATGACCACCAAGAACAGACCAAAACACCGGCGGGGACTGTAACACCTTTTTTAAGGAAGGTTCTCAGTCTCCCAGCAAAGTACAGGAGAGAAACTTCAATTAATCAACTCTCAATACATAATGAGACATCCACTAGCACATGCCGCAACCCTTCTCTACCCTGCAGACACCACTGCCATAATTTCAGCTTCTAAATAAAGTTGAGTGTTTTTTAAATAAAAAACCCCTGGAAACATAGGGTGCTTCTGAACTAGTAAACCATGTATTATTTTTCTGCCAGAGACTGGGGGTGGGGCAGAAATCAAAACCAAAATGAACCAGCGCTGATACCAATCAGTTTCGTCTGTGATACCATCCAGGGTCACACCCTCCAGCCACAGCAAGCTCCACATAATCTGCCTTGCCAAAGTGGACCTCAATGGCCCATCTATACAGCGAAGCTGCTCTTCCAATGGTTATTCCATTCTTACTATCTCCACTGTACTTCTGATAAAGTGTCACCCCCAGGTAAGAGACAAGACGACGATCAACAGTATTTGATATCACAGCAGTAAGACAGACTCCAGCAGCTCTGTCGTAGAGTGTTGAGATACATCCCTGTGATAAGGTGTCTATGTAAAACAGTTATAATGCTACAATTCAGATCTAAATACCTACATCATTTTGTGGCAACAGTAACCTGAACACACTTCATGATCTACGCTAACTTCCATACCAGAGGGAGTGATGAAACTGAGAAAACTGAAAGATTAAGCAACTTCAACAGCCAGCTGAACTGACCTGAACTCTAATCTTGCTCCTAAATCTTATGCTTTAGCTGTAAAAATTGCATTTCCTGAGCCTTTAGGCCAAATTTCTCACCTTCAAACACTGTCCAGTTGTCTTGAAGATATTTTGACATCTTCTGTAATCCTTTGTCATCAGTTACAACCTGGGAAAAGAAAGAACATTGCATGGTATTTTGGGAATAATAAACAATCTCATGTTTCACAGCACACTGAAAAATACAACAGCTCTCAGGAGACTACAGTGAAAGGAGAGCAAATGTAAGCCCTCCATGATCTCTTTTAGGCTCCTTTTTTCCAGGACTGCTATAGAAACCTGGCCTGAGATCCCATGTTCTGCTGGGGAAGCTTTGCAGTTTGAAGGAAAAGAAAATGGATTCCCACTTACCAATCTGTGAGGAAAAGAAGTATCACAAGAAACATGTAAGGGTCAAAGAACATACTTGGAAGTTTCATTTAAAACCACTTCACAACTATACCATAATTAGCTGGGGACTTACAAGGATAACAAGCGAGTTTCCAGTTGTTTAATAGGCTATTACAGAGAACTTGATAGCACATCCCTCAAATTTGACTCCCTGTTCTCAGTGAAAAAAAATCCCCTTAATGCTCCCAGAATGCCTCGTCCCCTAGAGGATCCCTCAGAGGCAGGCACAGGGAAGGCTGTGTGGAAAGCATTCCTGAACAAACCACAACAGGATTTTGTTGTTTTGTGGGTTTTTTAAATAATCAAGTGTAGCACACAGAAAGCACAGGCAATGGTTTAAAGTACTGAGCGTAACGGCTGACAACCACTCTGATCCCAAGATGCCAGCTGTACCAGAGAAGAGACTGCTATTCATAACAAGCTCTCAGCAGCTTTGCGTTATACGCAGGTGAGAAGTAGAACGAGATGTGTATCTATGACTTCTACTCCATCTCAAAACATGAAGAGAAGTGTGCCATTTAGCTTTCATGGAACATAGTTTACGCCATCTTTGTTATGGCCTCAAGACAACACAAAACATTCAGGATGTTAGCATAGCAAAAGCATCTACCTTCCACTGTCCGTCACATGGTCTGTACAATTGAAGAGGAGCTTCATTGTCTTCCTGCAAAATCCACAGATCTCCCGTTTCCTCAAATGCAATGTCCCAACCTTTATGTTTCAAAGAGATTTGCTGTCTGTAAACTAGCTGGTGGGCAACGGCATCAAGCTGAAAGATGTAGACTGTGGGAATACTTTTGAGAGGAAAAACTTAATTACCATTATTACCAAATCCACCTACAGCCATCACTTGTACAGCAAATGACAAACACCCACTCTAATTCCAAACAGAGCCAAAGCAAAGTCATTAGGAATTGCAAAAAACTCTAGCACTTCAAGTGCAGTTTGCTTACATGATCTGAGGCAGACGCTGTAAATACCTAACACGTCAAATGGCTTTTCAAGTGTTATATGAAAGAAAAAGCAGTCAACGCTGCCTTTTCTTTAAAAAAAAAAAGGTAGTAAAGATAATTTCATAAGGATTACTAAGGACTTATATAAGGAGTGTTGCATCATAGCACACTGGCCTACAGGGCTTCACTTGAAGGAGTATGTAAGCTGACCAGTCAAAATAAAACAGGAAAGGAGTTACATGCCAGGGAGGGGAGGAGGGAATGAGAGCGACAGGAAACCTTGACACGGCTGAAGAACAGGACTCTGGCACTGCACTCATCTCCACCTTTCCCATCAGCACTCACTCCTCTAACAGCCACAACCTCTACGTGCAGAGCTTCCTAACCTCCCTCGGACAGGTCCCCCGTGTGCCAGGCAGGACGCCTCGCCTCCCTCCTGAGTGGCCGACCGGGTCCACATGACAGCGCTGTTTAGAAACGCTGGGCTGCAGAGCTGGAAATAAAAGCCTGATGCAGAGCATGGCACAGCCCCTGGGCTAAGTGACACGGACACAGCCCTCTGCTGACACAGCTTCCCCTTCCAGGGCCTGTTTGGACGCCCATGCAGAAGGTGTGATGGGAAGTAGCTAAGGCTCCTCGCTCTGGCAAAGAGTAAGTCCACTGAGGGGACAGATTGCCAGTTTCACTGTACAGGCAGCTCTGGCAATCTCTTTCCTGTTGGCAAGCTTTCGTCAGGAAGAACAGCTTCCTTGGCAGGGTTATGGTGCTGTGGAAAGAGGGGAAGAGGGCTGTCCATCCCTGCAAGACATTTCTCTGCCAGTTGGATTTGTAAGGTTCCTCAGTGCTTTGGCCCTTCAGCTCCCAAGCACTCTCTCCTTACGCAAACACCCACATTTGAACCCAAAAGTCAACGTAGCCTCTCCACAGTTTTAAACTGAAGCAACGCTGTGGTTTTAAACTGAATGGCCAAACCCATTTACAGGAGCAGAATACAGTAACAGAAGTCTGGCCGCTCCATTGCCACAGCACCCTGAAGAAAATGGGATGCAAAACACGCAGGTCAGGCACAGCAATTTAGGGAGACATCCTGAGCACCGAGCAGGGCTCTCGTGCATCCTAGCCTTGAGTTTCCTCCCGTGAGGTAAAGGCATCACAAAGTCTGCAAAATTTAACTAAGCCGGGTAACCCTCATACTCACCCTCTGCACTCAGACCAAGTACAGTAAGGGACTCAAAGGCTTACTGTACTGTGAGGCCACAGGCATGCCTGGGATGCTCGAAGATCCACCGTACCAAGTACTGCAGGCTAGGGGAAAGTTAAGACAGCCAACAGGGAAAGCTGCTCTTGCCTTTGCAGGAGCTGTGACGATTTTAGCCGTTATTCCATTTATTCTTACCAGTCACACAGAACGGCAACATAACCACCTTGACAGCAGTAGGTTATTCTTGACACAGGGTATTTCTATTAGGAAAAGAAAAAGACACATCCTTCTAAGTTAAGACCATTTATGGGCAGAAAATTCACATTCCATTTCATGTCTTAGCCTTTAAAATTTAACAGATGTCTTAATTTACAGCAAGTTAAGCAACATAATTACCTTTAAACTGTAGTCAAGTATATTTTTGTACCAGCGTTTGCTGTTTTATGAAGTTTTCCACACTTCTCCCTTCACAGCCGTCCAAGCAGAGATCAAATGTAAAGGTTTTAGTGAACTACTCTTAATAGGCAAACTAACAGATGAAGGAGAAGTACACCACCTCCAAACATTCTCTCCTGTAATGCTAATGGCAAAAACATCAACATTAAGCCTGCTCATCCAGGATACCACACTAGCAGCTTAGAGATTATAAACACAAGCCATTAGCTGCTGTTACGTTTGTTAAAAAAAGAAGATAGTGATGCATAGCTAATATCCTGGCTGCGTTGTCTCTGTTTTCAACCTGTGTCTGGGTGAAGCCATACCCTTTAACATAAAATAGGTTCTGAAGAACAAGGCAAGACTGCCTAAGGACATTTTCCTCATTAAAAAACAAACAAACAAACAAAAAATCCCACAACCAACAGCAACAACAACAAAAAACCCCATGCCACACTCCTAATTTAGAAGATACATAGTTTTATCTGGGAGAGAATCAGAGAAATACCTTTGCTGCACAAACCATGCTGCTTGAAGTATATAACAACTGATTTGAGGCTCCTTGAGTGGGAAGTAAGAACTTGGGAGGAGCAGAGAAACTGCAAGAAGATGCCCTAGGGTGCTTTTGAAAAAGTATCTGTTATATAATGTGAAAGACAAAACTGCAAAGGCAAAAGGCTGGTTCTCAAGTCTATTTTATAAGTAGCGATAACACCAGCACTTCTGATTAATAAAACCTTCCTACTAGAGAAGTAGTGAGTTATTCCCTTTAGGGCAGGGGAAATACATCTTCTTGACACTCTCCTGAAAGAATTCAGATGCATCCTCAAGTCCTCTT
>NW_008825113.1:5772948-5787899 GCF_000699105.1 Pygoscelis adeliae
TTTCCCTAACACGAGGCTGGTCACTATTGGTTCACCAGGTTAAGCTGAATTTGGGAGTAACCACGGGATTTCACCCTTTGGGCTATCAGCTGATGTATAGGCATTGTCAGGGTGCTTGTTTCGGAATTTTGCAATCAACGTAGGAAAGCAAAACAAGTTGTACAGCTTCCAAACATTCAAGTCAGCAAGTTTAATACCAGAAGCTAACTATTTTGTCAACAGCACATGATGCAACTACAAAAAGATAAACCAACTGCGGGAAAGAAAGTTAATTAATGGTATAAATATACCTTAAAACCAGGGTTACGCAGTGCATCTCCAGCACAAGAGAAAAAAAATAAAATCCATTGCGTGACACAGTCTCATGGGGGTAAGCAAGAAAAATGGCATGCACACACTTCTCACTCACATACTCAACTGCCTGTTTGGACAGAAGAGGAGCACTTTATAAAAACCATTATCAAAAGGATGATACATTTCAGAGCCCTTGGGAACAGATGGGACTAATCTCTTGCTACTCTGCAGAAATACTAAGTTGTTAGTCCATATTTAGCATTGGGACCCAGGACCCCTGTTTAATACAGACATAAAAAATGCTTACGGTTCCAAATACTGGGCAGGATGAGTGGGCTGAACCAGAAAGGTTCTCTGTAGCCAATACATCTAAATGTAGTTATTGCATTACGGAGCCATTGACACCACAGCTTTAGAGTAGAACTGACAGCTCCAGAGTAGAACTGACAGCTCCCATTGTAAACCACCAGTGGGTTCTTTAGACATTTAAGGGAACAAGCCAAGATATATATATTAAAAAACCCCAAACCTGTGATATTTGCTTCTAATACCAAAGCTCTGCCTCTCTGCCCGTCTCATGACAAACATGCAGGGCAAGTGCAGCGATGGGAAGTGCCCACCTACACAGCTGAGCGCTTTGTCAGAGAGACAAAAGGTTCTGTGAACTTGAAGTAGGCAGCAGCTCTCCCCCACCCTCACTGGGGGAGGGAGGAGGAGGCTTTTTTGATTTGAACCAAGTATTATTCACAGCTGGACAGAGACAAGAAAATGCATCTTCTTTGCAAGCTCTTTTCTTTCCATGTGTGGGTAAGTTAACAATCAGTAAAGTGAATGCAAGTCCCAGAGCAGTATCTTGTTCAAGGACAAGCCTATGAAATCACTTAACTTAAAAGAAGAGCTACAAGAGCAGTCTGTGATAAACAGATGTTCACTTGATACTCTCTGAACCTATTCAGCATTTAAATGACACTGTTATCAGCCTGCCAACACCTTAAAATTAACTTTTGATGTCATCTGTGAGAAGAGGTGACCTTATAAAAAATTAATATACTGGAGCACTGGGGTAGAGTTGTGCAATTCATGTTCTGGACTTTAAACAAGCTTCTCCTGTCAAGAGGATCAGATGAGGTGAAAGCTCCGAAGCAGGAAAAATATTTATATAGCACTACAGAATTAGAGAATTACTCCTATTCTAGTGGGAAAATGAACTGAGGATCTGCAACCCATCAGCTGAAACCGATGCTACACTGCTCAAAAACACTCCTACATTCCCAAAACAAACATATATTCATCATCTGCCAAGCAAAATAAGCCCACATTTATGTCCTCACGTGACCCACCATTACTGATGATTCCATTATCATTGTGCTTCAAGTTGTGTTTCAAGCTTCAGTGCATTCACAGTGGTTATCAATGGTAAAAATTAAATGCAACGCGAAAGAAACATTTATATCCCCATCTGATCTTTGGTTGCCAGAGTCATTTGCATACAGCATGCTCATTACAACCTACAAAGTGCTGACTCAAGAGATTGTTCCCTTAAATTCAGACAATAAATGTCACACCGGGTTGTGAAAATGATCTTTGATACTCCTGGATGCACAGCACGACTAACTACTACCACCAGCCATCATCTCTGGCATTTCTAGCACTATGACGCCAGCAAAACACAAGTCTCCTTTCCCCTTTGGTCCTGCTGGCCATCGAGGCAGTAATTATTCTGAAAGAAGTACATATTGACAGCTGTGTGACATTTACTGTCTGAATTTAAGGCAACAATCTCTTGAGTCAGCACTTTGTAGGTTGTAATGAGCATGCTGTATGCAATACAGCGCAAAGGTGGCAATGCACCGCATTAAGGTTTAAATCTGTCATTTATCTGTCTGTAATCACTGGGACACTGCCTGATCACAAGTACGTACGAACTCTGGAAGTCAACTGAGTCTTCTGCGCCCCTCAAGCATCGTGCAAATTTAGTGTCATCGGAGACAGATTTTAGAACGCCTGTAAGAGTGGGCAGTAAGCAGAATTTCACAGATTCGAGGAACAGGCCAGCCTGAGGCTTCCAAGACCACCGTTAGGAGAAACATATGGCAGTGGATAGAAGAACTGCAAAACACTGCAGGAATACAGCTTATTAACTGCTGTGTTATATTTATTAACCCACAGTTTGTGGGTTTTCCCTTTCTGTCATTGCTTACTCACACCGAGGTAAAGAAGCTACCTCAAACAGTCAAAGGGCACCCCAAATTTCTACTGAGAGACTCCATCAGCATAAAGAGTATCCTATGGAAGGGACTTCATCACGTGTGTTAGGAGACAAGGCAAGTATTACTAAACTACATTCAAAAGCCTTCAAAAACATTCTAAGAGTTGAAGATTATTTTTTAAATCAGTTCCTGCTTGCAGCAACAAGTTTTTTTTCCCTCTAACATTTGCCAGTTTATCCAATGCTACGTTCAAGGTTTATTATATAGTTTAATATTATTTTTTGATAAACTTGTTTGTAAGCAATGGAGTTAGGATTCAGTGTGAGATCAAGCATCGTTAATTTACATGCAAGCTATCTTACTAAATGCTAAGCCAGTCTAAGCAACAAGTAGCTTTTTTTAAATTAATAATAGGACTCCCCACCTCACAGCTAGTTGCTTACTAGTCCTCAATGATCCAATAAAGCTAGAAGGCAAAGTATTTTAAAATAAAACCATTTTTCCCTCCAAAAGAAATGCCTTGCAACACTACTGCAGACATGGATTGGATGGCTATCAAGCCACGTTGTTTCAGCAAAGCACTCTCATTAACTACTTTTGAACACAAAGATAAAACACTTTGGCTCTGAAACTCCCCGAGCCACTTATTTTCAGAAGGCTATATGTGGTAAAGTAATTTTGTAGGTTTGCCTCAATCTTAATTCTCCCTTCCTCAGTCAAATCCTGTAGTATGGATACTACCCGGAATTCCTGCTAACAAGTACTCTAGGCCAAACCCAAGATTTCCAGTATCTAAGCTTTGAATGCTGTGATGCAAGTGGCTGCCTTCCTGGGCTTATGTACAGACACAAAGTTGCACATTATTACTCCAACACAAAGAACAACTTGCTGATGTCTTCTGGACAGAAAAAAAACCCTTGAGTTGTCAGGTCTGTCCCTGGGACCTTGGTGCTTCCATGGGTTGTGCTCCCAGTTCAGCAACCGGGAATCCCACTAACAAGATCAAACCAGACCTACATGGACAGCAAAGAATCTCTTGAGAGATCCCCAGGAATGGCTCCCAACTGCTGGGAGAGGCCGAGCACAACATACTTCGACTACCCAAAACCACAACAGAACACAAGGGAGGAAAGTCAGAACTTTTCAATTCGGTTTCAGCCTGGATACAAATTCTGCAGTGGATTTGCCTCAAGAGCCATGCATGGCTACAGGCTTCCCAGTCACCTCTAACAACTGGGAGACAGCCATGGTCTTCAGAGAAAGAAGCATTTTTAGAGATTTACATGAAAAACACACCCAGCAGGACGGGTGGTAAGATGAACAACTCTTAAATGACCCAACAGATTAGCAGATGGCTTAATATGATGTACACAGCAGGGGCAAGAATGAGTGCTGTTTCACTGCTAATAGGTCGTATGCCAATTCACGTGACAAGAAAGAACAAAACCAGAGACCAAGTAATACCAGAACCACTGCTCACATCAGATTAGCACCCCAAATCACAGTAGCACCCCAAACACATATGTATGACACCACTCACGTACAGGCTGCAAGCTAAGGAGAGCTCCTTACCTCCAAGGGGTATTCGGTTTTCACATAGGACATTTTAATTTTGGACACTGCCCAGCTTTAGAACAACCCAAAGGAGCAAGCCCAGTGTTTTGGCTCCACAGGGCAGTACTATTGCAGGTGACTGGTTACAAATGTTACAAAGCTTCTTTTTGCTCAGTTACAAAGCTTCTTTTTGCTCAGATAAATTGCAGCTTTAACCCTTTAAATTTTAAGTGTTTTTAAAAATGGGTCAATTTTTAGATCTTTCCAGTGTTACAAGGTATTTTCTGGCTAAGAGACTAAGGCACCTGTGTTTTTGGAAAAATTTTGAAGTGAAGGCTTTGTCCAGTGTGCAGAACTTATATTTGGGAAGAATAACAAACAGCTTCTTTCGGTCACTGCTTGGCACTTTTTAGAAATGCACACAAGACACAGGAATGGATTTCAGGAACTTTCTTCCTTTCCTGAAATCCCAGGCTATTGTCACAGTTTCTACGTCTCACATAACTTCCAAACCCACCGACAGAAGGCAGGCACTCCTAACAAAATGCAACAAAGACATTTGGGAGTCACAAGGATCGGGAGGATAGCAAAAGCACTAACACACATGGGCGTACCTGGTCAGTTTTGGTTGTCTCAGGCCCACAGATGTTACTCAGATGACAGCAGTACAATTCTTCCCCGCTTTTGTACTCCCAAAGTCTCAGAGTCGAGTCCTGGACAGATGGAAGCAGACACAAGTCTATTACTAACAACACCTCAGGCAAAGAGAGGCCACTCGTGGCCTTCAGCTAAATCCTATTTCCCTGAAGAGCTTCCCATAGAAGCTGCTAAATAGTCACTTAAAGACCTCAAATTGCAGGAAAAGCATTTTAATTAACATAATCTTTCCCCTCCATTCTAAATTATTCAATCATGCTAACTTTACTCCTCCTTTTGAAGTGGAAATTGGGTAGCTGGAGGAGTGCATTTCAAGTCTGTCTCAAATAGCACAGTAACACATGTGCTCAGCATTTTAATGTCAATTCTTTCAGGTTGCCCTTCTCCGCCCCTACTCTTGTTATCACCCAAATTCTCATTTGATTTAGTAACCTCCTGGAGAGAAGCTAAACACCTCTCTGGAAAAATAGAGTCATCAAAGAGCATTTGCTAAGAATGAAATACAGCTGCACACAGCACTAACGCTAGAGTTGCTTACAGATTTAGAGGAACAAGAGACAAGAGCCTTAGGGAAGCAAGAGCAGCAGCTGAAACCAAATGCTAAGAATTACTACAATCTTCACATCTTCACAGAAAACGTTGTTTCCTATGCAGTTTTGGTAGTCCGGGAAACAAAGAATATTGTTTCCCTTCTTTTAGACCAACTCCACCTATTCACTCTGTACAGGTCTGGCATGACAGCATGATGCCATCAATTTAAGAAAAGGGCTGGGGGGAGGGAAAGGAGGGAACACTCACTTCTTCAATCCTTGTCCAAGCATTGTGTAGCACTGCACTGCAATCTCTACACAACATGCACTGGACATACTATGAGGACATACAGACAAGGACATAATTCAGAACAAGTCTCAGAGGGGAAAGCAAGTGGGAGGGTGTAGCGGGAAAAATTTTCTCATCTTAAAAGCTCTAAAAAAAATCTGTGATTCTAAGGCCATTCATTCTCAAGACATGCATTATCATGGTAGGCTGGCATAATAGCCGTTCACTTCAAAGTTGTTTAATAGTCCAATGATTAAAGTTTGTCTGTGCTCCAAAGCAAAAGTTAATGATGAAGAAATACTGAGGACTTTGTGATTTCTCCATCCCAAAGATCTTAATAAGAAGCTAGCCTTGCTATAAACACAGTAAACTGTTCTTACATGATCTAGCAATAGAATGGCTGAACACTGAACAGAAAGCTGAGAAAGGGGGGGAAGGAGGGAGTGAGAGGGCGTGCTGTAAACCATGAGAGACTATTCCAAGTATCCCAAGGAACTTGGGTGAAACACAAGCAAACAATGGTTTTGAAGTCCAAATTTTCAAGAAAAATACTTTTTTGAAGAAATTGCAATACATACCCCAGAAGCGGACAACAGCAGATCAGGATAGTTGGGTATTACAAGTATTTTGCTTACAAACCTAAAGGGAAAGTAGTCAGAAGTTGAACTCTTTTGCGTGACACTGGTCTTTAAACACACACAGTAAGAGAAAACACCAATTTTAAAGAGAACCTTACAATAAACAAACAAACAGATTCTCCTCATCAAGCTAATTAGGAGGAAGAAAAAAATATATCTACGGTACTTAATATAGTATATATCTACACAAACTACTGACTTTCTATTTAATAGAAAAATATATTTTCCCATCTGCACTCAGGGAATTCTATTGACTTCCTCCTGACTGAAAACATTGCCATTAAGACCAAAAAATGCCAATGGAGACAGATTTACTCAGGTAGCACGTTCCCCTTTCTCAATTCATGATGCGCATTAAAAACATGCATCAACAGATGCTTTTAAAACACAACAACAGTGATGACTCAGCTTTCATAGTACCACATCTCTCCCATCACAGTTGGGGATCATTCAAAAGCAATCTTTACAAAATTTTAAAACAAGCATGTGGCAATTTATCACCAGTGTCTACATTCAGCCAGAAACCTTGTTTTTCAGAAGTGTGTAATACTGCTGTGTCTACCATGACTTGCCTTTGCTGAGTAATGAGGACCTGAACTTCTGGAGTTCATTATTATCTTGGAGCTCAGCAACTTAAAAACATAGTGACCTGAGCAGAACGATACCTGAGCGGGATAGTATTGCTTTTGAAAACGGGCATAATTTTAAGGCCATTTAGAAAAGAAAGAGAAAAAAATAGAAGGAAGAGATTTGGTCACTGTAATACAAACTTTCATGACAAAGCAGTAATGGCAGGTGCATGCAGGCATAATAGATCCAGCAAGAGTCACCATGCACCCCATTGAAAGAAGAAAATCCAGGAGCATGAAACAAGACAACAATTATAGCTGCTTTATGTAATCCTT
This sequence comes from Pygoscelis adeliae, assembly GCF_000699105.1. NCBI lineage: Eukaryota > Metazoa > Chordata > Aves > Sphenisciformes > Spheniscidae > Pygoscelis > Pygoscelis adeliae. The sequence goes on from NW_008825113.1 coordinate 5,780,026, forward strand.
TGCTTATTCATTGCTAATTTAAATATTGAATTTTTAAATCTGTTTCAATCAATTTACACTAATTGCCTTTCCTCTCTGCAGCCACTAATGAACTCTTTGTGCAGACACAACAGCCCCCGTTTAAATGTGTCTTTCTGACCATCAAGTTCTATTCATTAGAAAGTACAACTGTGTACTTTCTGTAGAAAGTACAACTCACCTACTGTGAGTAGGTGGAAACACCAGACATGGCTCTGTAAATATGCTATAGACACTGACCTGATCAAAGACTACTTAGATCTTTAACGTGAGTAGTCTCTTGCTTTTATACTACGCCAATTCTACATAGGTTAGACTACCAAATGATGTTATTAAAATCAGACTGATAGTCCAAATTAATCTGTGTCTTAAGTGCTCTAATAAAACACCTTGGTGGGCAAGTTTAGAAAGGTTGCTACCCGTATCTCAAGCTCCCCAGTCACACCGTCTTTCTTTAACTCTTGCTTCTGATATAGTGAGTTGACTGCACCATGTTGCATCATCTTATGGAAAAATGTGCCTGGAAGGGTGTCGTTATCCCCAAGCAACTCAGCAGCCAGACAAGCAGAATTACGTGCATTCTCTGCCCTAAGCAGGGTCATGTCTTCTCTGCCAGCTTGTCACTGTGGACTCAAAATGTAGCAGTGGCCACACAAAAAAAACCTTGCACAACCCCCCTACTCTACTCAAAAACTCTTAACAACTGACAACAACAAAAAACCTCCAAAAAGCCCACAAGACCACATAGAGGTGGAAGGCAAAGTCAAGAGACTTTGAAAATACCACAACTGAGAGACATTTTAAGCAGAAAAATGTAGAGGGAAAGTCTTTTAAAAGTCTATTTGCCATTTGAGTTTTCTTCATGGGAAAACAACTACTGAGAAGAAAAGGGAAAGTACAGTCCCTCCTGTAGGCTGAAAAGGAAGTCCTGATAAACTGGCTAGACAGAAGACAACCCCAATAGAAGGCAACCCCTATTCCTATACCAAAAGAACTACCGGTCTCCTAGCAAGTCAGAGCACATCTGAATCACATCAGTATAGCTAGCAGGTTGCTTTGCTGCCTTCCACTCTTCAGATCACTGTAATTAGAAGGACCTTCACTTCAGGATGGAGGAGAAAGGAAAGGAAGGGAAGGGAAAGATCACCCTTCCTGGTTTTATGCAGAATGAACCCTGCATTTTACTAGACTTAGTAACACAGCAGCACATCATCTTTCTACAGGGATATCCTCTATGATCCACCTTCCACAGATCCTTCTACTTACCTAAGTGTTCTTGCCCATAGCAATAGAACCAACCTCAAGAAAAACACCAAGTCCCTTTTCTCAGCTACTAGAAAGGCCAGGTAACTATATTAAGAAGCGTGATTCCTTGAATCTATTTTATGGGACCATTTTGCAGCCTCTAGCTCACTGCAGTCTAGTGTCCAGGCAGAAAGAGTGCTGTATCCTTCCCATTGATACAGCCGGGTTTTTTTTGTATTACCACAGAACCTCCAAGTCTGAGCTCTGCACTGAGATGCCATTAGATTAGCGTCTGTTCAAACCACAAAGACCTCCCAAGACTTCCCTTCTTAAGACTAAGGCAGGCTCCATCCTGAACTAACAATCTCCAGGCTCCGGGGTCTCTTGTGGCCAGCAGATCAAAGGAGGTAATTTTGCCCTTCTACTCTGCTCCGGTGAGACCCCACCTGGAGTACTGTGTCCAGCTCTGGAGCCCTCAGTACAAGAAAGCACGGACCTCTTGGAGCGGGTCCAGAAGACGGCCACGAAAATGATCAGGGGGATGGAACACCTCTCCTATGAGGACAGGCTGAGAGAGTTGGGGTTGTTCAGCCTGGAGAAGAGAAGGCTCCGAGCAGACCTTATTGCGGCCTTTCAGTACTTAAAAGGGGTTTATAAGAAAGATGAGACAGACTTCTTAATAGGGCCTGTTGCGATAGGACAAGGGGTAATGGTTTTAAACTAAGAGAGGGTAGATTTAGACGAGATATAAGGAAGAAATTTTTTACGCTGAGGGTGGTGAAACCCTGGCACAGGTTTCCCAGAGAGGTGGTAGATGCCCCATCCCTGGAAACATTCCAGGTCAGGCTGGACGGGGCTCTGAGCAACCTGATCTAGTTGAAGACGTCCCTCCTCATGGCAGGGGGGTTGGACCAGATGACCTTTCAAAGTCCCTTCCAACCCAAACCATTCTATGACTCTAACATAGACCTAGCTGTTGTTCAATATGATTTGAGGAGACAATCATTTCATCCACTGAGGCACAGTGAAGAGCTGCACACAATAACTTTTGCACACAATAAACTTACTCTTTGTGTCCCAGACAGTAGGATACAATATTATAAGGAGCCTTTGCCAAGCTGACTCTGATCTTCTCATCTCTGTCTGCAGTTAGGATATACCGGTCATCAGGACTCAGTGCCTGTTGGTAAAGTGAGAGTTTTGGTGCCCAGTAGTTCAATGCTTGTTTTAATATAATTCTTCCTAACCAGGTGTCCTGGTTTCGGCTGGGATAGAGTTAATTTTCTTCCTAGTAGCTGGTACAGCGCTGTGTTTTGGATTTAGGATGAGAACAATGTTGATAACACACCCATGTTTTAGTTGTTGCTGAGCAGTGCTTACACAAGGCAAGGACTTTCCAGCTTCCCATGCTCTACTGACTGAGAAGGCTGGAGGGGCACAAGAAGCCGGGAGGGGGCACAGCCAGGACAGCTGACCCAAACTGGCCCCAGGGACATTCCATACCATGTGACGTCATGCTCAGTACATAAACTGGGGGAAAGCTGGCCGGGGGGGGCCGCTGCTCGCTGGGCATCGGTCGGCAAGTGGTGAGCAATTGCATTGTGCATCACTTGCTTTGTGTATTATTCTTATTATTACCTTATTATTATTATTGCTATTATTATTTTATTTCAATTATTAAACTGTTCTTATCTCAACCCACAAGTTTTTCTCACTTCTACTATTCCGATTCTCTCCCCCATCCCACTGGGGGGCCAGGGGGGGAGGAGTGAGCGAGCAGCTGGGTGGTACTCAGTTGCCGGATGAGGTTAAACCACAACACCAGGAAAAAAAAGATAAGCAGTAAACTATCTGTTTCTCCTGACTCTGAATGGCAGGTGCAAACATAAAGCCATGCTTTTCCACCGACAATAGAAGCATAAATCTTTATGACAGTAACTTTCCCACTCACTAAGACAAGTGACACTGACTACTGGGTCCAGTGAAAGCCACTGAGCTCCAACAGTCCAGGTGGAAGTCCCACTGCATCTTAAAAAGAAAGAAGAGCTTCACATTGAAGAGCTCAACTGACATGACAGACTGGGTGAATTCCCACATACATTGCATGATCAAGTCTTCTGTGGCTGTAACATGGTGTTAGAGTGTGTCCAGAGAAGGGCAATGAGGCTGGGGAGGGGTCTGGAGAACAAGTCTTATGAGGAGCGGCTGAGGGAACTGGGGTTGTTTAGCCTGGAGAAAAGGATGCCCAGGGGAGACCTCATCGCTCTCTACAACTACCTGAAAGGAGGTTGTAGCAAGGAGGTGGATGTCGGTCTCTTCTCCCAAGTAACTGGCGAAAGGACGAGAGGAAATGGCCTCAAGTTGCGCCAGGGGAGGTTTAGATTGGACGTGAGGAAAAATTTCTTTACTGAAAGAGTGGTTAAACATTGGAACAGGCTGCCCAGGGAAGTGGTTGAGTCCCCATCCCTGGAGGTATTTAAAAGACGTGTAGATGTGGCACTTAGGGACACGGTTTAGTGGGCATGGTGGTGTTGGGTCGACGGTTGGACTCAATGTCTTAGAGGTCTTTTCCAACCTTAATGATTCTATGAAGACTTTTTGAACACTCACACTCCCAGAATAGATAACCCTTTGGTAAGCTCGTTTCCTTACCAAACTATGCAGACACAAACTCAGTAGAAGAAATCCAGATCACCTACTTCATTTATATAAAAAAAGAACTCCCAAATTTGGGACAAGAGCAACAATGAAAGACCCAAACACAAGGAGGAATGCAGGTTTGTACACTAACTACACGGAGGCACATACTTACCACATCCAATAGCAGAGACAAGTGACCCAGCTCAAGTTTTCCATCTGCTTGGGGTTCTGTTATTGAGTAAGAATAGACATCACCAGACTTGTCTGCAACCAGAATCTTATCCTCTGCAGCTGTAATAACCAGGGAAGTGCATCTCCTGTTCACGAACCTGAAAGAAAAATGGCACAGTTTGAACAGCTCTGGATGGCAGCTTCAGCAAGTCTGGATTCAGACCCAGTTAAACCGACAAAGAGACTGGACAAAAAGCTCTTAGATGCAATATTCTTCAAATGGCAGCAATGAGAATAATGTTAAGGGAGGGTATGGGGCCGAAATAGCACTTTTGAGGCCTATTAAATGACTAAACTATGTAATAGCGAACACCTTGGGGGGGGAGAAAAAAAGGAGAGGCCATTAAAGCTGCACGCCTTCATTTTGCCTAGATACTTTCTCAACTGAGCATTTTGCCTAGGCAGCCTGCCAGTACTCTGAAGAAAGCTGGTAGGCTTTCTTGCACTCTCCATAATAAAAATACAAGTTAAACACGTAGAAAAGAGAAGACAAGGCAGGAGTTAGCCTAGTAAAAGTCCTTTGCAGCAACACATGTAAAAACTGTGTTGAAACTACTTCTCCAGTTGCCACTTCGTACTGTAAAAGGAAGCCCTTCCCTGGGAGCCTCAAGGACCCTTCCTCCTTGCATCCAGAGTCAGAGAGCCACAGCCTCAGGGTACCTTGTCCAGGCAAAGCCCTGAACTTGAACTCTGACTTTCCCTCATCACCTGCCAGTATCTTATAGTTCCAGTTGCCAGTGCAGCAGGTAACAGTTTTCTTACAACTTTTCAGATAAATGTAAGGACCATATATGCCAGAAAACAAGTTTTAAAAAAGGTTTAATCACTTAGTCTGAAGACTGCTTCTGCAACTTAACAGCTATTGTTATTACTGCTATTCTTTTCTTTTCATAACACCTCTTTTCCAAACCCCTCTATGTCCTGTGTGTTAACATAGGATTGCGGACACCAGAGATCACAGCGAATGGGCATTTCTATTCACCTACTCTGAAATTTGGTGACCGTCTGGAGGCAAAAGAACAATATACTGTACTTCAGGTAGGAAGACAGAAATTCTAATACTTTTTAGTGACTGTTTAAAGCAACACCGTAACAACGGGAAAATGTATAAGGACAAGAAAGCCTATTAACACATTGCAGGCTCAGGCAGCACAGTTTCAAAATAGGTTACCTTGCCAACAAGAAAAAGTCTTACTCCAAGTTCATTGTACTGCCTTTTGATCCTAAACACAAATATTCAAAAGTTACCCTTGTCTGAAATGAGCCGACTAGCACCGCATGAAACCTTTTATACAGCTTGCCACAAAACACCGACACAAGTTACATAGCTCAACTTTGGCATTCTTTTTTTCATGCAGAGACCCTTTTGCCCGTATTCCCAGTTTCCTAATAGGAAGTAGTGACGTTCCCAAAAAATCCAGCTGTGGTCCTAGTTGATCTTTTAGCAGAAAACTGAAACATCAAACAATCATCCAATGGCATATTACGGGCAAGACATACAGGGCAGGGCAGCAGGGAAGACAGAACACAGAATGAACAGAATTTGCCATTTCTGGTTTTGTCAGCGATTACTCACTACAACATCGGTTAACCCACCAAAGGTCCATTTTGCAACCAGGGCCTCACATTTGTCAGAGACCACCAGAAGCAGAGACATGACATGCTGAGCTACTTTCTCAGGAAGTCCTTCATGGTCCTTTTTTTTTTTACAGACAATTGTCACAAGCAGCAGCAGAAAACTTGTAACTGGAGGACCTCTGGTGGACAGCTATAGACTGTTTTCTCAAGAGAACCGTACTACAGAAGGGAAACAGTTGGCAGCATCTCTAAAGATATGCTTTTAAGAGAGTTCACAAACTCCCCAAAACACCTTCTCCTCAAAATCAACAGAAACGGATAGTGCACTCACTGAACTGCTCAGTATCACTCTTACAGGCCCAACCTTAGCTTTCACTAGGAGTGGGTAAAGTTTCAGTTCTTAAAGATGCAAATACTGTCTTTTGGAATAAGAAAAGAGATTATCCTTTCCTTGGCCAATGATATAAACATCTGCACTCCCATTTGTGGGGCATACCACGCATCACTTCTTGACAAATGTCTTTGAATTCCCAAGAACATTAAATTTGTTTGAGCAAGTACAAGGAAGAAAAAAAAAAAAAAGAGGAAGCTTAGTGATAACAAATGGCAACATACCAAGTACTACTATTTTGTAACTCTAAATTAATCAGCCATAACTCCATAACAAAGTGACATGCAACATCCTGCCTCCTTACCTGACGCTAACACATTCCCAGGAAGGCTTCGTATGGAACAGAATCAGACGTTTGCTGTCATCTGTCACGGCAAAATAATCTCCTGACGGGGAGAAGGCAAACGCTAGGATGTCATCACTTCCTTTATCCGTCGGTTTTCCATCCTGCCTAACAGAGAGAAGGGGAACAACAGTTCACAACCTGAGAGTTACTGAAATCCTTAAGAAGAGAAGGTTGTTCTCACACCACCAAGAAGGAGCATGAAAAACAAAGTACAACGCTAAAGGTTTTATTTGTGCTTAAAATGTTGAGCCAACTTGAACATTAATGCAAAGAAAAAAGCCAAGAAAAAGGAAACTGATATAAGGTCCAAGCTTGTATCATTGCCTGCTTAAAAAAAAACCCACTAGGGTTTGTGCTAGCAGATCTTGATACCAATTTAGGAGAAAACAGTAAAATTGGCTACAGGTAAAACAATGTTCACTGGTTGAATTTAAACTAAGAAAAAGACTTTTTCAGGTTTTGAAATCTCATGACTTAGAGAACAGACCTGAAGGAGGAGTTATGTAACTGGTCTGTGGTTTTTTTTCTTCTAACTGTCTTAGATGGTCTAATAAAAAATGCAGCATTTTTCTGTAAATGTCTTGACCAAGAAGAGTCATACAGAATCACTGATTATAGTACTGGTGTTTCTCTAAAAAAGAAAAAGATGTACAGCCTCCCCTCTGGGATGAAAAAGAAACAAAAAAATACATACACATATATCCATCGGGGTTAGCAAAAACAACCTAGCCATCACCTGATCAAGGAGTCACCCCATGACTTGCTTTTATTATCTTCGCTCCACACAACCTCGGGAGGAGATGCACCCTCTGGGAAACCAGCAGATTGCCTAAGCAGATTTTCTCACCCTTTATTTCCTAAGGTCTTCTTCTCCGCATTGATGCAATCGTACACGAAGAGACTATCATCACTGCAAATAAAAAACAACAGACTAAAAACACTGGAACTAGAACAACCACAAGCTTAACTATGAAGAGTGTCAACTCTTTTGTAACATGCTATTATTTCACGGTTATTTGCGCAACTGACGCCTATCTTGAGGAACCACCCCTGTGAAATTGGGCTCCCAAGGTGCTACAGATGCGGTATAAGCTTAAAACCTCGGACTGTACACACGTGCCAAAAAAAAGAAATTGTCATCTGCTGGCAAAGTAACCCTGCCATTGCAGTTTTGTCAGGCTTAACATATTTGTCACTGGCATTTACCCTGCTGCTCACATACCCGTGACGCGCCCCTCGCGGTGCATAATCGTGCCAGAAAACCGTTAAGACTAAAAAGCTTTAAAGTGATATTCAGCAGCAGAAAACGCACACAAGGACCGCCGAAAGGCCGGCGCTCGGCCACGCAGGGCAGCAGCAGGCAGAGCCTCCTGCACGCTCCCACCACCGCCCCCGCCTGCCAGCTGCGCAGCCCCGGCAGGAAGG
>NW_008825113.1:5790570-5803453 GCF_000699105.1 Pygoscelis adeliae
ACGAGTAAGATGCTTGTTTCGTCCCGAGCGGTGGTGGGGTGTAAATGAAAGCAAGCGGGCGTACAGCCCGCAGGAGAGCCTCCTTTTCTGGTGCTAGACCAGCAGGGTAGCCAGCCGCCGTCCCCTGCGGCCTGCCAGCCTCGGGAGGTTTCTGCGCCCTGGGGTGGCGCCCAGACCGTAAAAGTCTTATCTGCCCGCTGGACCGGGGAGCGCCCGTCTGAAGTTCAAGTCCCTCCGGTTGTCACTAAATAGGCGAGAAGAGCTTAGAAATGCTCATTGGCCACCTCTCTGAACAGCTGCTACGTAAGCCAAGAAAGCAAAAGGTCACCACCGTGTAAACAAGGATTTCTGTTCAAACGTACTGCGTAGTAAGGAAGCTAAAAGTAAAGGTCCGGTAGGAACGGGTCTGCGTGGGATGTATTTATATTCATAGGCCACGCTACGAGCTTGGCACTTCTTTCCTGTTTATGTCACCATAATACGTTAGCTGCTGTGATGCTTGACCAAACTTAAGGAGAGCTATCGTTGCGTTTGTCTTAATATAAAGAAGCTTTGCGAGCTGCCTGATGGAAATGAGTGTAGCAAGTTACTTTTTTTAATGAGGTGCAAAATCTGGTTTTGAACTATAGATGTTCCCCCTTGTCTTTTGAAATGTTTGGATTATGAGGGTCAAAAAGCGTCCCATTTTACAGAAAGAGAGAATGACTTGCAAGATCCTAATACCTGCTCCAGGCAGCAGTGTCGAGAAGCTGCAGAAAACTACGACAGCCCTGTTGTGTTAAATTTAGTTACAATGCTTCTTGCCCCACAGGTTTGCAGGCAAGGCAATACGTGGACCTGGGTTTGGATGCTGCAGTGCATTCGACATGCAGAAGTGTTTGAACCCCTTCTGTCCCTGACCAAAGTCAAAACATGAATGCAGATTTCAAAGAGAGAGATCTTGTGCAAAATGCTGTTTGTAAACAGAAGCTCTCTGATTCAGTGAGTAGGATTCCCATCCCGAATTAGAGATCCAGGTGCTTAAACAGCAAAGTTCCATGGGACCGTATGTAGGAGTGAGCAGACTTGTTGACAGCTGTTGAAAAGATCACTTGAAGAGTAGTTGAATACAGACTTCTGGCTTCTAATGTTAGCTTCTTAAATGCCAAGGCAAATAAAAGCTTGGTTGTTCATTAAGAAAGCCTTTGCTGCATAGATTGATGTAAGCTTGATTGAACAACAAATCGCTTTTTATTATAATTTTTTTTGGCGCATTATTTTAAGCGTATTTGAGATGTACTTTAGCATCGGTTTCTAGATTCATTGTCCTGCAGCTCTGATTTCAGAAGGTGTCGGGAGACCTCTTAGGCCACCTCTTTCAGCCAGCTGCTTCCCCTGCAAATGGTTAAGGTTAGTTAAGGTGTATAGGATGCAGCTGTCTTTTTCAGATTCTAGCTGGAACAGGGTGTGCAAATTTTCTTTGCTTTGATAAAATGGTCATGTTTACTTACGAAGTCAATGATGGGGAAGAGACCTGTAACTTCTGCATGCCACCTTTCTGAGTACGAACATGTTTTAAACACGTTCCGATAATGATACTGCTGTTACAAGCATCAGTAAGAATGCGTCTGGGAATAATGTTCTTGTTGCTGATTTGAATGTATTGTTCTTTCAGCAAAGCAATGCAAATACAGATAAGGCAGTACAAAGTTTGAAGTACCCTGGTTAAAGTGTCTGTACCGGTTGTATTAGACTTTATGATTAAAAGCTGAAACATGTATCTTTTTCACATATCCAAATATTACTGTTTAAAGTATTTTTCCAGTAACGCCTACTGTTAATGGTTGAGTGGAATGTTACCTGCCTTCTTGGTTTCTCAGGATGTCTTAACTTTAATACTTCTTCAACTTTTGCTCAGCTTTCACTTGTCTGTCATCCCTTTGGGCATTCTCTTGTTAGTTTGACCTTCCTGTACGCTTCTTTGAAGAGCTCTTCAATCCTAAGTAATGTTTCCTCACGTATTAGTTTCTGCGGGCTGCTGTTTGGCTGTGTCAGCCTGTGCAGGGAGTCAGGCTTCTTTCAAAGGTGGCTGCCCATCCTCCTACTTCCCCCTGCCCTCCCTCCCCACCCTGCACCTTCCCTCTGGCAGAGAAGTATGTGTCTGAAATTATTCAAAAGTATTACCTGTATAGTAAACTGATAGTTTTTTCATTTGTACTTATGTTAAGAACTCTGTATTTCTTTCTTAAATACTTTGCTTTTAATTTCATGTGTCTGTCTCTTCTGTGATGTTTTCATTTGGACATTCTGAATAGAAGCAAGTCGTTAGCAACTAATTATAGTAGCTCCTTGAATCATACAAGGTATTACTGTAAAATACTAGGAAGGGGGAAAACTGCATCTAGTTTACGGTCTTGTAAGGTAGACTTGGGTTTCCAAACTGTGCAGATAAATCTGCACAATAGACTGGAAACCTGTTGAATTACACTGCTGGTTGGAAGTGGTGCAACTCATAAATGGAGTTGGCTTTGCTGTAGCAAATTTCAGCAGTGGTGTATCTTCTTAATGTGCTCCCAGTCCTCTTTGTCCTCCTGTTTTCTGTAACCGCAACAGTATTTGCTATTGAGGATATCATTGGCACAAGCATCCAAGTGGTATTTGGTACTCTCTGAAAGGGCCTGAAAGTTGCTGCTTTCTCTTCAGCTGTTGGCTCCTTGTCTGGAGAATTTAGCTTAATCAAAGTATCCGTGAGGGAGAAGAAACAAAGGCAGGCTAACATGAAGCATTAGGAGATCCTCTAAGACTTTTTCTACAGAGAGGTCTCAAACCAAAAATAGGAAGTGGAGGCAGTGAAGACTGGAGGAGGTAAGGTCTTGGGGAAATAATGTTAAACTGTGTTAGACACAATTCAGTTGGTAGGTCAGGAGGACACATGAACAAGGAATACTTTCATGTATGGCCTCAGGTATCTCTTACTCTGCTACTTTGTCTCTAGGGAGTCATCCCTCCCTACTGCTTTAAAGGTAACTATTGCGAGAGGCTGGCTATTGCTATGTCTGTTTACTATGTCTTCTGCTTCGCTGGCTTGTTCATAGACAAATATTATCTCTGTAGCAGCATATTTGAAGAGCTCAGCTAACAAGCTATCTTAATGTTCATCTGAGATAGGAAGGTGTCTGTAAACCATTTTTAGTGATGCAGAATTGAAGCACAGAGAAAAACAGCTCTTGCGAGGAGTCTGGCAAAGCAAAGAGCAAAAGGCATTATCTCACGAGTTTCAGCATCGCAGCAGCAAAAACTGTTAAGTGTTAACTATAACTCTAGTTTCTTTAGCTTAAAATGTCTTAAAGCTTTCTGCTTCTTAATGGCTGTATTTAGTATAGTAACTTCTTTCAATTTGCTTTTTGCACCAGATTATCTCAGAAAGTTAAAATTGTATGACTAAGATCACTAATTAACAGCGGTGTCGGATATAATTATGATAATCCTCTTTATGCCGTTTCCTAGATATAATGGCACCACAGGGAAGCACCAGGCTGCTAGCCATCAAGGCACCAGCTGAATTTCCTAAAATGTTGTCTTCTAGCTCTCTCCTAGTATCTGCAAACAAAGGTGAGAGCATATCTAGTACTAACCTCGAGGAAGCTTCAAAACCTTCTGCTGAAGACATGAGGATGTTCATGTCAAGAAAAACCGTGGTTGCATTTCCTCAGCGAGTAGTTGTTTCTTCCCTCGAGGAAGAAAACCTCGCTACACCTGCAACAGAAGGAGGCTTGAGGAAAGACTTAGTTGAGGAAGAAACTTCATCTTCGTCCAGCTCAGATTCAGATTCTAGCTCAGATTCTGAGGAAGAAAATGATGGTGATGATTCAGAAGTTGCCATTAAAACCAAAGTTGAATTTCCTCAGCAAGAGTCCATCTTTTCTGAGAACATAGCGGTAAAGGCACCGATGCTAGCAAAAGAGAACTTGTCCCAGAAATCCCCCAAGAAATATGTAGCTAAGAAGAAGCCACGCAAAACAGAAACTGATGTGTCTCCTATCAAGCAGGTCGCATTTTCTAAAACATCAGTCAGCCATGAAACATCAAAATCCAAAGCAAGAGACCCCAAAGTAAAATCAACTCCAAAAACAGCAGATCGGCAGAAGCTGGTCTTAGAACCACGCAAGGTTGAAAGCCAAGACCTGACCGATGCCACTCATAAATCTGATTATTTGGAGGAAAAATCCATTGGAACTCGAGTAGCAGCTATTCAGCTGAAAGCTTCATCAGTGACTCAGGAAGACAAAAAGCAAAAACTGGTATCCAGAGGAGAAGAAAAAAGGGTGAAGGAGTCAGAGGAGTCAGAAGCAGAAGCAACGGCTCCTAAACTAGAAGAAGAGACTTCTGAAAGCACGATGTTGGTGATGGGCTCTACAGCAAAGGAGGAGACCATTCAGGAAGCAGGAGTCCAGGCTGGAGAAAGAAGCATGATAGAGGGTACACCTTTAAATTGTTTGAACTGTATTGATTCGTCTGGGCTAGGGTTTAACTTTTTTAAAAGGGTTTCCAAATCTTCTCTGTTCGTGATTCTCTGATCTTTATACTGAAGCTAACCGTGTAGCTGTGACTTTCTGGAAGATAAATTCTTGTTCATGGCTAATTGTTACAAGAGCTCAGTAATACTCAGTTTTCAGTTACGCTGTGAAAGGAAGTGGTCTTCATTTCACTTTATAGTTTCATAAGCCAGTTACTCATAAAATGAAAACAAGATTGTTTCCACTGTGAGAAAAATCATGGGTTTTATATGACAAAACTTGTTTTCCCTCTTTTCTCGGAAGGATTCGGTAGCTGCCTTTCTTCTGAGTGAAATTTGATGCTGTCTGATTTTTGCATAAATCCTGTTGTCTTTCTCTCTCTCTTTTTTTTTTTTTTTAAGTCTTGCAGTGTGACAGATTTCAGTAGACTTTAAGAAATCATAGTGTAATGCCAGAAACAGGTATTGATTCTGAGATTGGTAGGTTGTAAGCGAGTCATGTTGAAGTAGCACAGAGTTGATCTTATAACCCAGTTTTTATAGTGAGTTGGGGAGGAGACAGTGATATGTTTTAGGAAAGAGCATCGTGCACCATGTAATCATCTCCCTAGCTATACTTCCCTATCTAACTTACCCTTCTTATTTACTACCAGTCCTGTTAATTTACTTAGTGATCTCATTCTGTGTATTTCAATAGCAAATGCCCTTCTGTCCTGATCTGTGGTGGCTTACCGTTCTTGCCTTTCAACTTAGGCAGCATACCATTCTTAAGACCCCCCCCTACTGGTTGCTGCTTTGAATTAAAGAATTTGCCTCCTTGGAAGTAAAAGCAGCATAATTGTAAAGCTGCTTGGATATCATCCTTCAAGTGATACCATTGCAGAAAAGGACCTGGGGGTCCAGGTGGACAGCAAGTTGAACACGAGCCAGCAATGTGCCCTTGCAGCAAAGACCATCAATGGTAACCTGGGCTGCATTAGGAGTGTTGCGAGCAGGCTGAGGGAGGTGATCCTTCCCTGGTGCTGTGTTCAGTTCTGGGCTCTGGAGAGAGCCCAGCGAAGTGCCACTAAGATGATGAAGGGACTGGAGTATCTCTCCTGTGAAAGGCTGAGAGAGCTGGGACTGTTCAGCCCGGAGAAGAGAAGGCTCGGGGGGGAGCTCATCAACGTATGTAAATACCTGAAGGGTGAGTGCAAAGACGACGGAAGTAAGACTCTTTTCAGTGGTACCCAGTGACAGGGCAAGAGGCAGTGGGTACAAACTGAAATACAGGGGTTTGCCTGAATCTCAAGAAGTGCTTTTTTTTTTTTTACCCGGAGGGGGATGGAGCACTGTGGTGGAGTCTCCATCCTTGGAGACATGCAAAAGCTGTCTGAGTATGGTCCTGGGCAGCCTGCTCGAGCTGACCCTGCTTCTGCATTTGGGGTTGGACCAGATGACCTCCAGAGGTGTCTTCCTACCTCAACCGTTCTGTGACTCTGTGAAGTGTCTAACCAGGTTAAGTGACAAATAATTGCTTTTGTACATCGGTTTCCAGGATACAGTGCTGAGTAAAAGACCTGCCTTCTGTTTTAAGGGGTTAGTCGGCTCATAATTTGATCTGTTTTATGAGTTGGAAGCTAAGCTTGCCTTCCTCCCTGACCGCAACTCAAATGGTAAAATGCAGCGCTGTTTGCAAGTGACATTTTCATTTACTTGTTCTTCCTTGCAGTCAGCAGCGGAAGCTTTCTTTAAAAAAAAAAAAAAACAAAAAACCAAAAAACATTGGGAAAGGCTATTTGTGGTTATCTACAGATAATGCTTTTCTCCCCCTTCATCCACAGTGGACTTCTAGATGCTCAAGCATTATTTTTTTTTCCACATTGAAGCTGATATGAAGACCCCAAAAATGAGCTCAGTTAACTTCAAGTATGAGAGGGAGGACTTGGTCTTAAAATGTGCTAATGATTCAAGGTGAAGATTGTTACGCATCGAAGATCTATGAAACAGCCTCCCCTACTCTAACGCTGTAAATCCACAATAAGGTTAAGACCATGTGACAAACTTTTCCTGCAGATCTGTATCGATGAGGCAATAGTACCACTGTGCCTCAGACCCATCGTTATCATAACCGCACCAGCAAAACCCGTTTGGGTAGGACCTGGCTTTGCTGAAAACGACACGTTTGCTGTTGAGCTCCTCTTGCTCTGTGGAGATGGTAAGGCTGTGTGACAGCAGGGAAGTTTGTTGGGTACATGCTGCACCCCAGCTAGAGGACTCTGCTGCAGTGGCTGTGGGGAAGGTGGGGGTTAGTACAGGCAAGTTCACACCCCTTACTGCTGGTGAAGTGTCTTTGGGTGCCAGGGGGTAGCAAAGAGTCAAACCTAGCTACACCGTGTTCAACAGCGTCACTGGTATCTCCAGGCGTACCTTGCTCTCTCTTCCTTTTGAGGCCTTCTTTGAGAACACCTACCGCTTTTCCATGTTTAATGTTCACAGTTAATGATAATACCTTCTGTAATCTGTCGGATATATATCAAACAGATACATCATTCTGTCCTGTTCCTGTGTTCTTTTGTTCATCTGCAAACTGCAGCAGGCACACTGAACATGTAAAAGCAATTTTTCCCATTACAAACCTGGATGTTAAGGTGATGTCATCCACTTTGTAGAGCAGGCATGCTAAGCAGTCAGCAAAAATTGCTGACTTCAACTGCTAAGTAAGTAGCAAAATAGTAGCATGGTAACGCAGAAGTATACCTCTGATTCGTTTCGGAAGAACATCCTGTGAAATGCTCGCTCTTTAAGAGAGAAAGCATAGATGAAGTCTGAAGCACGGAGAGGATGAACTCGGAGATAAATTTTTCCTTCGAGAAGCCGAGTACAGTGTATTTGGGCAGGAAAAATGAGACTCCATCTGCTTTTCTTCCTGAGCATCTGTCTCTTAATTTGGAACAACTGTCTCTTGCAGGTTGAATGTACACTTGCCTACACTTGCCTGTTCTTGGGGCTATTTGCAGCAAGGACCGCATCATCTGGTTCTTATATTTGTAGTGTTGTCTCCTATGAGCTGTCTCAGTAGGAACTGAGCAGTAGGCGCAGGGATATTTCCTTTTATAGGTTGTGTGTGTTGTTTTGCTGAAACCATGGCCTTACTACATTGTGTTTTATAAGCAAGTCTTGCTAAATGTTACGGATACGTGCTCTTAAACTGATAGCATTACATTGCAATAATTATGTTATAATTAAAGGGAAATTCTGGTGTTCAGCTGCTTGAGTTCTTGTATTTTTACTGTAGATGGTTGTATTACAAAAAGCAGCTTAATACGATCTAACCTAAACCACTACATACAAATTTATATGACAGAGCTTTTCGCTAGATTCTACTTCTGTCTTTCCTATTGTTAAAACTCTGGGTATGTGAGAATAAATTAGTATTAGGCATAAAGCTTTATTTCTTGCAGTTTCCTTGGTTGTAAAATCAGCCCGTAACAGGAACCTTTTATGTAAATGGTACTGTCTAAATTTGCATAATATTCTAAAAGTGTAGGAATTAATGTTGGCTTTAATGTGAAGTAAGGAGTTCGGAATAACTTTATTAGGTTATTCTTTTAGGAAGAAGAGCTGATACAAAGTTTAGAAGATTATATTTAGAAGGGCAATTTACATCAAAGGCCCTTGATATATTACTGTTCAGTATAACCACATTTGAAATTAAACTGTGGAGATGTCAGTAATTCCATCACTTCTCCCCATGGAAAAGATTCAATCTGTAAAGTAGTTCTAATAGCTGTATCTCGTGGTCTGACATGATGATATATCATTTGTACTGCTTCTTCGCCTCTCCTGGCTTGCTAAGAATGTCACCTACTGTTCTGGCTGGAGTGAAAACCAAGGCAACTATGAAAAAGCCAGGAAATGCAGACATATGCCTTCAAAATAGAAATGAAATGTTCTGCCCTATCCTCCCCCAGCATTAAGTGGTAGTTTGGATTTGGAAACCTGTGCTGTATTAGATGACTTGTACTGATTCCTGTTCCCCTACTGCGTACTAATGTGCTGCTTTAGGATCAGACAAGGTACCGGCAGAACTTAGTAAACTTATCCTTTTGTTATAGTTGCTGACTTTTTTTTTTTTTTTAATGTTGACTGGATGAGGGATCTGAGAGTATATGAAGGTTGGCTCAGTAAATAAGAATGTTGCCCTCTGGTGTGGCATCCTTATAGTCACCAGTTACTGTTTGTTTTCACAGAGACCACAGCAGCTGCTGAGCCTGCTCCAGAAGAATTCGATAATTCTACCTACAAGAACCTTCAGCATCATGAATATAACATTTATACCTTTGTTGATTCTGTTGCGGTTCTCTCAAAATTCAGGCAGCCTCAGCCATCTTCTGGAAGACCATCACCAAGGCACTGAAAAGAACCGCGTTTAAAACAAATGCCCAGGCAGAATGATAAATTGTTCTATTTAGCACTGTTGCTTCATCTGTGTTCTAAATCAGATAATAAATAAATGCATGATAACTTACGCTTGTGCTTTTGAACAGCTCTTCTTGGTTCTTGGAGTCCCTCGCTTCTTGAGGGACATGAATGAGCTGCAAATGAACCATCACTGAATAAAAATAGCTTTTATACCTCTCAGTAGATATTATTTGGTGACAATGTAAAAAAAATCCTGGCATTTCAATGTCTCCAAACTTTTGATACTGACCATTCTTTCAGTACCGTGTCAAAGAACATAATGGCCCTTGTGCGTGTGTCTGTTCAATATGTGCCATGATTTTAGTAGGTGGTGTTATCACTGTAATGCAGCGGGCTGTTCTCCTTGCACACAAACATGTTCCCAGCACTGAAGAGGTTATGTTTACTCTGGATTTGAAGTTAGAATCATTGGCTGGAAACGGCATAAGTAGTATTTTTCTCCTGTGGCAAGACTGTATGTTTTGTGTTAGTAGAGGAATGTAAGTTTATGTAATGTGATTGAAACACCTCAAAACCTCTGCTGTTGTAAAGAGAGAACATACAGCTTCATTTAATCTTCTGCTGGGGGTTCTAGCATCCAGGTTCTGCACTAATTGAAATAATTTAAAATGTAAGGGAATCTCAGTGGGCAGTTCCTAATGAACTATACTACATTGATTAAACTCTGAGGAATAACGTATTTCTATGGGTAGGATCATTTGAATGTTACTTTTAAATGTGATGAAAGTAGCATTATGGTAAAATCAGCTCCTGGTACTAATTGTTCAGTGGGACTACGTTTCAGTTCCCACTTTTTTTTTTCCCCCACAATAAAAGTTAAGATTGCTGTCCAGCTTCACTCTCACTCTGCAGAAAATGTGAGAAATGAGGCACTTCTCAATATATGTTATCAGTGGTTACAGTTGGTCTCAGTAAATTTTGTATTTCCATCCTATTAGTAACAGTCTTCTGCCCTCTGGGAAAACTGCCTTGATGACCACCAGCTGTTGTGGGTTTAGTTCCATTTTGGCTTCTTGTTCATTTGGGGTTTTTCAGTGTTAATTGGTCTTTGAGCAGTTGTACTTGCAATAGCGCCAGCATTTTCCATCACCTGCCTGTATTCTTTCAAGCAACAGAATATGCAAGATCAAAGGGAAAACGGAGTCAGCTTTAGTAGTCTATCTGGATATTGGACGCAAATCCCTGGGTGCAATTAGTAGAACAGCTATTTTATACTCCAACTTGGCAAAAATGTGGTAAGAAGGATCAAGAGGCCTACATCAATCTGCAGTGTAGAATTTTAAGTCGGGAACTTCTGGCAAGCAATTTTATTGTCCTGTAAAAACTAAAAAGCATATTACTGACTCTAACTATGAAATTTAAAAATCAGCAAATGTATAAATCCACGTGCTTAGGAATAAAGATCAGAAAGTCACTTTGAGACACCAGTGGTACCACATACACTGTTCTTGTAAAAGGGGAAGAAATTTGCTGTTAACGTTAAAAACATGAAAGAATAAGGAAAAGGGTCTTCCTTTATTAAGGGCCCACCGGAGGGTCCTGTAAAGCTGCTGTGTTTTGTTATTAGCTGAGACTCCGTGTAGTAACCTGAACCCTGCAGCTTAGATCTGTGTTGGTGCTGAACTGTGTTCCTAACTGGTTTGTGATAACGGAAGGAGGCTGCGAATTATCAGATAGAATCTAAACAGCAAAAGTTAAATGTAGCCCATTAATGTGCTTATGTATTTACTAAATCTACCCACAGTAGCTGTGATTGTTAGCTGTTTGGAGTCAGACTTGTTCATCTAGTGCCCTTTTTCATTTCTAAGGAGGGTTGGTGTTATAAACACCGACTTAATCAGCTGAGGAGTGGGTTGAAACAGAAGTGTGTCTTGCTTTCAGTCAGCTCCTACGCTCTCCTTAGCTGCGTGTCTAGCTAAGGAGATTCTAATCTGTATTTGGGCTAGGCATTTTGCTACCCTTGTTTCACGGTTACAGCAAAAATTAATGGTTAATGCCCTTCCTATCCGTGCAATCCTGTCTCTCTGTCTTCCGGTGATCTTTTCTGCACCTCTAAAATCAAGCTGGAAGTCAAGTAACTTCATAACTCTTCTGGTACCTATGGTGCGTGTCTTACGTCTGTTCTGTTCAGTGAACCAGTCTGCTCCGGGAAGGGCAGATAATGTGAGGAAGGGCACCAGGACTTTTTCCCACTGTTGTGTTTTCCTGGACTTCAATGAAAAAGGCTTCATTTTTTTGTTCTTGGCTATTATCAGATGTTATTGTGTTTGAGTCATATGCTAGCATTTAAATTTCAAGCAGGATGTGATACAATGTGCTCAAATTCTGTAATGTTAGTAATTTTGTCTTGCTGTGCTAGGCGCTTGTCAGATAGAGTCAGGTACCTTGTTCTAAAGAATATATAATCCAGGATATTAACGTAATTCCTGGAAAACCTCAAATGTGAAAGAAAGAAATTCAGTCTCGGCTTAGTTTTTGTGAAAACCAGCTCTTCAGAACTAGCATAAACTTCAGAAGTGAGGTTTCCAGTGTAAGTAGCGTGTTACTGTGGGAGTACATAAAAATCTGGAAAGTGGAATCCGCTAACTTCTCATTAAAAAGATGAAACAACTACTTTCCTTGTCAAAGGGAGTGGTTTTCAAACTTTAAATCCTTTGGGTTTGGGGTTTTTTTTAGTGTAGCAAACGTACGTTTCCTGCTAATAAAGTTGCTTTTCATAATTTCCTTCCACTTTAGATCCTTCAAAAGTAACTTATGAACCCGGAAAGTTCTGGACAGCAGTCGAAAACCCACTAATCTAGGTCCAGAAGTAGTAATGCAAGCAGAGTTTGTGGTGATCACTTTAGTTATTACAAGCTGTGCTGGTTTTGGCTGGGATAGAGTTCATTTTCTTCATGGTAGCTGGTATGGGGCTGTGCTCTGGATTTGCGCTGAAAACAGTGTTGATAACACAGTAATGTTTTCGTTGTTGCTGAGCAGTGCTTACACAGAGTCAAGGCCTTCTCTGCTTCTCACAGCGCCCCACCAGCCAGTAGGCTGGGGGTGCACAAGAAGTTGGGAGGGGACATGGCTGGGACAGCTGACCCCAAATGACCAAAGGGATATCCCACACTATATGACGTCATGCTCAGCATATAAAGCTGGGGGAAGAATGAGGAAGGGGGGGATGTTCAGAGTGATGGCATTTGTCTTCCCAAGTCACTGTTATGCGTGATGGAGCCCTGCTTTCCTGGAGATGGCTGAACACCTGCCTGCCGGTGGGAAGGAGTGAATGAATTCCTTGTTTTGCTTTGCTTGCGCGCACGGCTTTTGCTTTGCCCATTAAGCTGTCTTTATCTCAACCCATGAGTTTTCTCACTTTTACCCTTCCAGTTCTCTCACCCATCCCACGGGGGGGAGTGAGTGAGTGAGTGGCTGTGTGGGGCTTAGTTCCTGGCTGGGGTTAAACCATGACACAAAGTCAAGATTTTTTTGGTCCTCCTGGTGCCTCCTTTGGCATCCAGTCATGGTAAGCACTGCAATCTATAAGGCTATCTTCAAGATTTATTTTAAATTTGAGAAATGAGACTTTTAACGGTGTGCACTTACAGATCTTCCACAGTATAGCCCCAATTTTCAACAATCAAAATGCATTCAGTGCATCTCGCTCTGTGTGGTTTCCTGTAAACTCATAAGCTATAAAAAATGTGCCCTCAGTCTTTTGTCCCACCAAAAGAGATGCCATCATCTAAGCTACTTGTACAGTTACATCGAGTCTGCTCTTAACGTGATAAAAAAATGATGAGAAGTTTTAAGGCTATTGTATTGGGTTTGCGTTGCAAGGTTTTGGTAGCAGGGGGACTACAGGGGTGGCTTCTGTGAGAAGCTGGTAGAAGCTTCCCCTATGTCTGATAGAGCCCATGCCCGCCGGGTCCCAGATGGACC
>NW_008825113.1:5804068-5812749 GCF_000699105.1 Pygoscelis adeliae
TGTGATGAACTGACCACAACCCCCATTCCCCGTCCCCCTGCGCCGTTGGAGGGGAGGAGGCAGAGAATTTGGGACTGAAGTTGAGCCTAGGAAGAAGGGAGGGGTGGAAGGAAGGTGTTTTAAGATTTAGTTTTTCTTTCTCATTACCCTACTCTGATTTGATTGGTAATAAATTAAATTAATTTTCCCCAACTTGAGCCTGTTTTGCCTGTGACGGTAATTGGTGAGTAGAGCGATCTCTCCCTTATCTCAACCCACAAGCCTTTCATTATATTTTTTTCTCCCCTGTCCAGCTGAGGAGGTGGAGTGATAGAGCGGCTTTGGTGGGCACCTGGCATCCAGCCAGGGTCAACCCACCACAGTTATCTCAGGATGACGTGCAGTTCTTCCTTCAGCTACTCATGGTAATGAGAACGTGAGCTAAGAACAGTCACCAGACTGTCCAAGTCTGCTGAAGGCCTGTAGAAGAGCAAGACTTCTAAGCTTTGTGCTGATCAGCATCCCAAAGCTCACAAAGTGCTTTGGTGAGATTTTGGGATCTTGTGGCATTTGGGAGGAAGAGTAGGAGAAGCTGGTGAGAGCAGCCACTTGCTGTTCCAAACAGTTTTAATTCCAATCGATGACTATTGTGCAGTGAGTGAGCGAGTAGAAAGCATGCTCACAGTATCCTGTAGCACCATAACATCAGAATTACGGAAATTGATGTTGGAAGGGACCTCTAGAGGACATGATCAGTCCTCTACTCTGTAGCAGGTGCAATTAGATCAGGTTGTCCTGGATCTTGTCCAGTTGAGTTTTGATTATCTTCAAGGATGGAGATCCTGCAATGTCTCTGATCACCTTGTCCAGCATTTTAACACCCTTGTGATTTAAAAACCAACCACAACAAAAAAACCAACCAGCAAGCAAAACCTTGACCTGCTATCTCATTGGAGTTTTTGGTTTTCTGACACTCATCCTTACTACACACCTCAGACAAACCTGGCTTTGTCTTTTCTATACCCTCCTAGGAGGTAGTTGAAGGTAGTAATAAGGTCCCCTTTACTGTCTTCTTCAGACCAGATAATCTCAGTTCTTTCAGGCTCATCTTGTGCGACATACTCCAGGTGTTTACATCTTTGTGTGGTCACAGTGCACCCTCGGTGCATCCTACTCTGTTCTGTAGCGACACAGGTTGCCTACATGGTCCCTGACTGTCTTCCTCCCCTGTAGCTTATGCTTCAAGGTATAACATGCTAGAATGGGGCTTATGTTAATTTTCCTGATTTTTAGTGTGGAATCTTCTGTAGTGAATGGGAAGGAACCTGGGAGACGCCTGTTCCTTAAGATGCTGCGCAGCAACAGTAGTGCGGGGCAGGTTCAGGTCCCCACTGTGTCCTGCTGTAAAAACAAAAAAAAAAGTCTTGGAATCATTCTTGGCCCCAGTATTTGCTGTCCGCCTGTGATTTATAACCTTCCTACGCTATTCTGTATTGTATGCTGTTGTTTGCATACAGAGTTAGACAAAAGGAGCTAACACAATGAGGGTAACCTAGACACTTTCATACAAGTGCTTTGAACGTTTGAGTGACTGACTTTACAATCGTGGTGTTCTTGTAATGTGGCTTTGTTTGTTTATGTGTTTTAATTTTGCCCTTTGAAAGAAACTCCTCTAAACTCTGGCTGATTTTAGTTAAACTCTTAGGACTCTAAACAAAATATCCTGTCAAGTTTCCAGATCATCCTTCTCCTCTCATGTGGTTCTACTTCATGGAATTATAAATACTTACTTATCTATTCTATGATTCTATGGTTTTTATTATCCTTAGTGTTCATCTCAGGATGATACTACTCCCAATACAATCTGCACATATTTTTGAGCTCCCTTATATTTTTTTGCCTACGCACATTTAATTACATTTGGAAATTCATACCCATCTCTGAAAGTCTTAGGATATGTGGCAGCTTTGGGATAGAAAAGACTGTGTTAATGCATAGTTAGGGACATAAGTTTAAGCGTGTGTGTTTATGATAACAAAGTATGCCACAAACTTTGGGTCAGTGTATGGAGTCAGTGGGTCGTCTCTCAAAATTTCTTTTGGGCTCCCCTGTGCTCTCAACAAACTTCTAACTACAAAATAGATGAACAGGGACACGGTTCTGTAAATCTGTAGTATCACAGAATACAGCCTATATGCATGTTAACTTCTAATTCTCACAGAACCCATGCCATGTATCTTAGTAAAAATTAATGCCTAAAATTCTTAGCAGCAGTCATCTTTGTTTCTCCAGTCCGACATGTCCTTCAAATGGTAGTACCCCTTTCCAAATCTGAGTGTTTTATCAAGTCTGGAAGATAGTTCCTAAAGCAGTTAATATCCAGTAATGTAAAAAATGAGCTAATTAAGATTATTTATGCTTTCGGGTTTTGTTGGTTGAGTTCTTGATTCGTCTTCAGTTTCTGTCTTACCTGTCCCCATGGTTATGAGGTGCTCTTGGTATTCCGTTGGGCTGTTTGCACACCAGAGATACACTTGGTTTCTGAAATCTATGACGGCATCTATCTAGCACTGGAGAGGGAACATGCAAGCCACAACACACCTTGTACTAGGCAAATGCTGATGTCTTGTATCAAAGAAGGGGGCAATAGTTACTTTTCCCTGGAGGCTTGGAAAGGGACTTGAAAGAACCACCCCTTTACATTTTCGTTTCTCATTTTCATGTACTCCTTTTCCAAAAAGCACCTCCTATGCTAAATTTAGTTTAAAATCATGCCAGACTAGGCCATTCTAAACTGTATTGACGTTTCCCAAACTCTCCCGGGGTATCCCTAAAAGTGAGATATATTCTATTGTTTGAGGACTGGGAGAAATGTGAGGGCAACTGCAAAGAAATTCAGAATATAGAAAACAGAAGGCTAATGTAGGAACTGAGAGCAAGGATGGTCCTTATGAATCAGGTATTGCACTGCCTCTGGATCATTTGTGAGACCCCTGGCTGCCTGCGTAACCATTGGCAGGTCGCATAATTTCTTGGGTTCTCATCCTCACTTTATAGATGAAGAGTTAGTGGTCCCCTATTTCTCTTTGTACATCACGTCTATCTACCGAGCAACTTCGAATAAAAACTAGTAAAAAGGAAAGGTTTTTTTCTTATGTCTTCTGTGTCGAGTGTGCACATCGTTTAGAAACTGAGCTAGCTGAGGTTCTCCCAGGAGACGCGACGCTTATTAACAGCATGACAAAAATATACTTCAGATAGTCTGCACAGAAATGCCAGCAATTTTGAAATTGCATTCAGGCAATGGCGAGGCCGTTGAGATACAAAAAAAGCTTTACAACTGTTCCAAATACTTACTAGTGGAAGACTGTTAACAGACGGGAAAAAATGGGGAGGTGTCCAAAACCAGCAAACCACCCTGGTGAGAAATCCAGCTGCTGGGAAGTGGAATGGTGCTGGAATTCATACCAGGTTGTTGTCTCTGGACACCAGTCAATGGCCTCCGTCTTTTATATCACCCTCCCATTAGCCATAAGGATTCGGTGTTTTTCAACTCCTTTTCTCTTGGCGGATGGATAAGGAGAAGGAGCTTTTTCTCTCAAGTCCTTGCTGAAGAACCGTTTCAAAGCTGCTGTCCAGGGGAGGAACGTCACTACTCTCCCACACTCCTGCCTCCTGAAGGTCGCCGCTGGGCAGAGAAAAATTGACCAGTCTACCTTTCCTCCAGCTGCTTAGCTCCTGTTGTACGGTTGTTTACTGCTGGGCCCTGAGCTGCTTATCTTCATAGTCTTCCTCCCCTCTGAATAACTTTAGGATTTACCTCTAGAATCAATGAGTGCTTTCTTTGGCACAGGCTTGGGAAACCAGCATGTTTGAAAATCTTGAGAAAGACACCCCGTTCCCTGCCCCCGCAAATTTGAGATGACTATAAAAAAAGAGAACTAAAGAAAAAAATAATTAGGAGTTCTTTTCCTTGATGTTAGTTGTACTTTTATGATTGTGTTTTTTGAGATTTTCCACATAGCCTCGAGGAATGGGGAAGCTATTTTTTTGGACGTTAAGATTTCAGGTAACAGCTACAAGATTCCAGCTGCTCGGGCCTCAGGCTTCACGATACTCACCAATTTATGTGCTTTAATGTTAAGAGATTTGGCAGCACTTCAAGCAACCGAGTGAAAACAACGTGTTTATTCTAAGCTTCACTCTTGCCCTTTGACTCGATAGCGGCTGTGCAACTGGCCTGGCTGCTCAGCTCTGCTCTGCCGGAGCATGGGAAAAGTAGGAGCAGCAGCAAAGAGACAGCTGGCTGGCTGCTGACTTAGAAAGACATCATTGCGTCACGCCACGCTTGGTAAGTTATCTTTGCAATCAGAAGGGCCAGGATTTTCCCTTTTTTTCAGGCGGGAGGTAGGCACTCCACAAATTGACCATGGGGATTCGGCCGTGTTGAGTAAAGCGTCCCATTTGTCAGTGGCAAGGTGGTTTTTCAGCCCTGAAATGTAATGCTTTTCTGACCTTTAAAAAAAGATCTCTGCTGGACGCCTTTCGAATCCCCTTTAAATGAACTGTTTGTAACCTTATTGTGATTTTCTTTTTCATTTTTAGTATGTGGATTGTTTGAATGGAAATACTAAAGCCAGCCCAAGCAATAAAGATGGATTGCCAGTAAAATAAACAGTTTGGCCTCTGACTGCACAGAGGAAGCAGATCAAGGCAAGGAAACATTTCCTAAAAGTCACTTCTCTAGCTGTAAGACTATTCTAATAGCTGCTTCTTATTTAAAACCTACACTATTTTGTAGCTTACTAATCCGCACATTTAACTCAGTGTGGAAGTGCAAGTTAATTGACATTCTGCTTCCAAAGCGGTACTGGTATTATGAAGGGCACTAAACTGATACATGAAAAAGAGAGTGAAAGTGAATGGGAAGCAAGAGAGATGTATTTCTGAGAATCCAAAAAGAGTTTGCAAATGATAGATAATGAACGAACATGAAATAGTATTTACATGCATATGGGTTGCTCGTAAAATTCTGGCTCTGGATGAATCTCATGGAAAAATTATGATAGATTTCTGTCATGCCAGACTTTTGCCTTGTCTCTTTAAAACTCTTATGGTGAAACTCATAGGGAGGTATGTCTTGCCCAGTTCGCATTTACTGTTGTAAAAGTATATATATGTAGAAGACTCACTGGTAGGGAATCACATATGGGACTCTATCCTTGAAGTAACTAAGCCGGTGAGTGTATTTTGCACCTATTTATGTTGAGCGGGCTCAGCAACTTGCATGAGGAATGTAATGTCCTGAAGGGCTGACTTCATAATTTGCGGCTGTGTATATATTTCCCTCATGAAACCACATTTATGTTTCTTTATTATCATTATTATTTTAAAGGTTTTTAACTACTCACAAGTCCAGTTTCCTTTTCCATAAGCCCTGTCTTCAGCATTCTGACTTTTTAGGTTTCAAATCTTGGCTATGCTGTTGAGGATGAGGTTGCCGGCTGGGGACATCTGGATGGGTTTGAGATCTGTGCATATCATAATCAAATCTCTTAACTACATGTTTTGAGTCCGTGTTTTCATTTTTTCTCTGCATTTCTCATTGTTTTGTATCCTCTCTATTTGTATGAGCGTATGCAGTCCCATGCAATTATATAAAAATGGTTTCCTTATGCATGGTATGAATTTTTATAGCTTTACATTCACTTTCTTTCTTTCTTTCTTTCTTTCCATCATCCCATTTCGTGTTTAAATAGGTAGAATAAGTTAGGTAATATGTACACAGGGACTGCTCCACCATGGACTGGAGCTCTAAGTATCTCTGTTAACACATGCTGTAGCCAAAGAAGTTTACAGCATGCCGAGGGAAAAGGTTATTGTTAGTGTAACTGAATAAGTATTAGGGTTAATATATAATGTATAGGTCTATGTAATGGATAGTTTTTATTCATCATAAAATGTTCAAATGACTTGCAGATGTATTACTGCCGCAGCTGTTGCAGACCTTGTAATGGCATTAGGCTCTGACTCAGAAAGCAGCTCGTTTGCCAAGAGATTCTGGCAGTGGCTACGGCTGTGATATTCCCATTGAAAAAACTATTGTCAGCAGTGGAGGTGGTGGTACAAAACTGAACTGGAGTATGAGAACGGGGCAAGGCTGGGTCTAGCTACGACAGGAAAATGGGGGCTCTGAAAGCTTTCATTTTTTTCACGTTTAACTATATCAGTAGCATCCTACCACTACGTGGTCTACTAGGGGACCAGCTGGAATTTATAGTCACCACAGATTCTGGCTACATGCAGCTTATGTATACTAATTGGGGAAAAACACAAAACACCAAACCTTTGATAATGTAAAACTTCGCTCCTGAGTTTTAAAAAGAAAAAGCAAGCTACAGTCCCTACAAGCAGATAGCATTGAATCTCACTGCACAAATGCAGTCTGTCGCGCAAACTGTGCAGCATGGGAGCTCGGCTACTTGCTGCCTACGGAGACTGTGCAGTCAGGGAATATGCTTAGCAGTCAAAGGAATGCCATCATCCTATGGATGCATACAGTACTCTGAAATAGTACTGAGGAAGAAAAAAAATCCCCTGCATGTTTTGTGATTGTTTTCCTAGGTCTGACTGCAGTAAAGAAAACAATGAAGATGATTGAAATGCCAAAGAGGCACACATTTTATACGTGGGATGTCATACTGCGATAAACGTGCTGGGTTTGATACAGCTTTTTGAGTCCTGTGTGACTGGAAAAGCAGAAGCATGATCATTTTTAGAAGAGAATTGGAGAAGGCAGTGCAAAACAAAAGCGCAATTTTGACAGGGTTCGGTGATAATACTCAGAGAGTAGGATTGAGGGAAGCAAACCCTAGAGACAGCTGCACTGTAAATCTCTGAAATGGTGAGGGAGCATAACAAGAGTCACCTCCCAATGAAGAGTGGATTTCATCGCTGCCTTTTCTGATGCTTTAAACTACTTATGGCATGTATGGGTTAGTTATGAAATGGACTGCAATGCTGACTCTTGCTTTCTATGAACAGTTACAAAGCCATAAGCAGTATTGTTTCTGGCACTTTTTGAAAGGCCTCTGCTGATTCCAGTGTGTTTTTCTGACCCTGTTCGATGCCATTTTTATGAAAGTAAAGCTACCAAAATATACAGATTATTAGAAAAGAGATGTGATCTACATGAACTTCACTTACTAGATTTAAAAAACAAAAATTCCAACCCTTACTGATGTGACTTATGCCTTACATGAGTAAAAGGGAATGAGTTGCTAATAGCTCTCTTCTCTGGGGCTCAAAATTCCTTGGATAAGAGAAAAAAAGCCAGCCAGCATGACTGCATTGGCTGTTGGTTGGGGCTGTGAGCTGGGACCTAGGTCTCCCCTCTCCCTGGTAAGTGTGCTGCTCGCTAGACCAGGGTTACTTGTTTAGTCTGGACGAGTCTTGGTCAGGAGACCAAGGTCTGCTGGAGAACTTTACCAAGGTCCCATCAGTGGGAAGCAGTGTGTGACAGCAGTGGGCTGTTGGGCACACCAAGCAATTCACCTGACCTCAGGGGCTGCACTTCAGCTCCTCCTCCTAACAGCACGATGTGAAGTATAGGGCTTTGCGATGGATGCAGGATGTGACTCGGCTTGGACCTGGGGCATGAGAGCAATGAGGGCATGGTACAGGGCAAATTTTATTTCTGGTCTGGTTCTGGATCAGATGTGCTTAAATAATCCTACAGAGCATCGTTCCATCGTCGTCTGCGCTAGTCAATAAATACTGTGTGCGATGAGGAAGAATCTCAGTAATGGATGGGTGCAGCTCCTGTCCCAGGAGGCCCTATAGAATGGTATGAGGCATGTGGTCTGCAGGTCTGTGGGATTTCACGCACCCCTTCTATGGGAGGAGGCTTAAGTCTCTCCCTGGGAATCTGCACCCGCTCTGGGAAATAAACAGAATGTTGCGAACTGAAAAGAGCTGAAAAGTCACTGCCCTGCAGCATCCAGGTTAGATGGTCCATGAGGGAGGTGGGTCTGTACCCTCAGGCATTGCAAAGATTTGGGAGCATGCCTCTCGGGATGTGGCAGTGTGGCACAATGCACCTCTGTGCTGCAGACCCCCAACCCAGGTCTGAATGGGCCAGTCTTTCTTGGAGGAAGGAGCAGACCTTGGCAGGAATACCAGCTTGGATCCCAGAAGCAGTATTGCCTTACTAGCATAGCGCTCAGTCTCAAGCTAATTTGCCTTGCCTCTCAGCCCACCAACTAACCTGGGCACAGCATGAGGTTGGTATCACTTCTACTGCTTCCAGATCCAAAGCTATTTCATGCAGAGCCAGTATAGGGACCTCTGTACCTTATTGCTCTGCAAGCTGTTGACATACCCTTTCTTTCCTAGAATGTTTTCTCATCAATAAATCTTAGAAAAAATGTCCAGAAAGTCTCCTGTATCTCCTCTTTCTTGTGAGGAAAGGCTGCCTTAGGCAGTTGAACTCCAGGGGAGACTCACTGGTGGGCAAAAGGGCATTATAGAATTGCAATCTGTAAATGGGTTCAAAAAAGGGAATAGAGGAATTAATGGAGGAGAAGTTTGCCAGTGGCCATTGAATACGATGGTCTGACTGCAACTTCTGATTCAGAAAGTGCTAAACTATCGACCCCAGGAGGTCCTAAGACACACCAGAGGAAGGCTGACCCAGGTGTTTT
>NW_008825113.1:5812823-5819045 GCF_000699105.1 Pygoscelis adeliae
TCTTTCTCTAAGCACGTACTACTGGCCACTGTTGGACTCAAGGTAGTTTGACCCACATGTACATGTGGAAGGAAGGATTGCCCTGCATTTAAGAACGGGGTGCCAGCTAGGTCCATCCAAGCTGTTGTGCGTGCACGTGTTAGCCTTGTACTCAGATGAGAACAGCCCCTCATGTCGAGGAAGAGCCGAAAAGCGTTAATGGGAATGCTGCCCCAAACATCAACCATCTGCTGATCCAGAGCCTGGTCCAGATGCCTGACTGCTCCAAAGAGGAAGGGCTTCAGCTAGATGTGGTGGTAGGAATGTGTGTCACATCTGGAATCACAGTGTGGATGTGGGCCTGGAGGATATGGTGTAAGTACTGCAGCGTGGACCATCAGAGACGGGCTTGTCTACTTTCAGCCCAGGGGTGGGTATGCATGGTAGTTTCCACAAATCCCAACTTGGCGGAGACGAGAAGGGGAATGTTTGTGGAACGCTTCTGCCCTTGGCATTTCCTATTTGCTTTTAGCTCAGTGCAGACGTCTGTGTGGAGCTCGGCTTTTCTTTTGCTTTGTGCGAGGAGCTCAGGTGCCTGGCTAGACAGTTGCATTAGGCAGCAAAGCACCTAATCCTCGCTGAAGGCCACCTAATCCTCTCAGCTTAATGGCCTTCTACTCCTTCAGATAGTCCCTCCTTTATTTTTTCTCTATTTGCTCAGCAATTGAATTCTTTCCTCTTCCATTTGCAAAACAGTGTCGGGAGCAGGCTGGCTGGCCGGCCATTCTCATTCCCTGTTACCAACGCCTCTCGGTTCCTCTAGGCTCCAAAATGCAGAAACCCATAAAAGCAGCTGGAAGTAAATGAGTAATGGAGAGGAAAGACAGGTCTCTATGGACTGAAGAAAGTGCTCTGTAGACCAGTGTTTGAGAACCTCTCATTAATGCTTCCTGGTTATTTTTTCTGCATTTCACTTTGCCGAATCCAAATCCCGCTCAAGCCGGTGGGAATTGTTCCACTGACTTCTGTGAGAGTCGGATCTAGCCCCTGGTCTGGAAGGTAAAACTAGTCTCACTGGTTTTCTTTTATTTCAGTTGGTTTCACTTTCTGCTTCTCAACTCCCAGAATAACGTGAATGCATTCATAGTCCTCCATGGTGGGATTTGTACAAAATATTATCTTTTTATGTTTTTCATAAAATAAAAATCAAGATGTGTATTAGCAATTCCACCTCTGTCCTTCTGACTCTGCTTTTCTGCCCCTCTGCCCTGTTTTTTGCCCCCCCCCCCCCCAATGAGGTAAATGAAAATGTCTTTTTAAGTATAACACATTTTTGAAGAAACTTTGCAGTCAAACAACAAGATACTCTCAACTTTTGGCATCATTAAAAGCAGACAGTTTGCCCTCAGAAGGTAATCTGTTTATAGTATCTCAAGTGGAAAAAAGATACGTTGGTTGTGAAAGATGTTTGTTCCATCACCATGGAAGTTCTCGCGTAGTTCCCAGGGCAAGGCATTGCATGTGGGGAGGTGACAGTGGATTTCTACATCACAGCTCAGTTTTCAGCTTTTAAGTGGAAGCTGTACTTTTATGATAAGCTCTTTTTCCTAAAATAGCAGTTTGTTCAAATTAACATCTCCGATAGCAGAAAGCGAGCGATGTAGAGTATGGTACTACAGAACATCAGAAGGGAACATTATCATATAGAGCTTTGGGGTTTTATCCTCCAGATCGCCTAAAATTCTTTCCAAGTAACGTGTTAAGATACTGGTAATGCAGTGACTCAACCATATAAACAGATGGAGCGAGTAGTATGCAGCCAGTGATTCAGCTAATGTACAGCTCTGGAAATTCAAATTTGATTTAACAAGAGGAGAAATGTTGAATAAGACATTTATAATTTTTCCTTTTTGAAGGAGGCTTTAAGTACGTTGGGTTTTCTACTGAACAGAGAGGGTGGAAAAACACAGGACAATAATAGTTCATCAGAAGGACGGCATCTTGATCCCCACACAGAAACTCCTTGCAGTACTGCACTGCAGTGCCAGCTCTTGGTCCGAGCCCAAGTCCTGCTGTGGGACATGAGCTCTTAATTTCTCCAGAGGGAGTGTTCCCAGCTGAGTTACACAGATCTCCGTGATCTAGTTCAAGCAAAGCTTGACATTTATTTAGACTGAGTTAACTCATTAATTTCAGCTTTAAAATCTTAAAAACCATACCCATTATAAAATAAGTAAGTCACACATTTTTCCCAGGCTCCTCCTATACCACGTAAAGTTGTGGCTGCAGATGTGAATGTACTGTGCCTGCAAACAGGACGCGCAGAGGTTGCTTTTTCGAGTGCTCTCCAAACAGCCAGAGGACATCTAAGTTGTTGACATGTCTTATTACATACTTTTTTCCCTTGGAGTGACGAAAGAAGAAACTGGTTTGCTGCAGAGGCCTCCCATTGTTAACAGATGAGCACTCAAAAACTCACCCGATTTTTATGGAAATCTGGGGAAAACCCTGCTCTGTTTAGATTATTCCAGTCTTATCACTGCAATTACAGTCTTTATTCAGTAAGTTATGAGTACAGGTTACTGCCACCTGCATGGAAGCCCATCCCTTCACCTCTATGTAAATGTTTCCTTTGAATGCTTAATTATGAAAGAGTTGCAAAGTACACGATCAAGAGCCATGAGAAGTCTCCTTTTTCTGAATAGGTTAAACGCATATGAATGTTATATTATGCACACAGTTGTAATATTTAGAACTTGGAAGTTACTAAAGGATGTCAGAGTAAGCCTAATTCGTCTAGCAACTGTACGTTGGATCCCGTTTTGCCCTCCAATACATTTACGCAATCCTAGTATCACTAAATTGCAACCGAAAGTGTGTTTCAGAGAATAGATCTGGCGGAGTGCTTTTCTCATTTGGTGAGACGGGACCTTCATAGCCTAGTGTTTGCAAATATTTGGTCCAACTGTGAGGAATGCTCTTATATATCCAGGACTGTTCTCAGTAACCGAGTAAGGTCCTGACCCTACAAACATATCTGTGCATGCTTTAAGTAATGAGCTGTACTTAATGAGCGTATTTAATACAGACAATGTGAAGAAAGTAACAGAAGTTTGAGAATCTGAGTAGTCTGTTATTTGCAGCTGTAAGCCTAAACATTACAGAACCTTATTTTTACTACTTGTAATGTGCAATTACAAAATATTAAAATGGCATTCACC
The DNA here is from genome assembly GCF_000699105.1 of Pygoscelis adeliae. Taxonomy (NCBI): domain Eukaryota; kingdom Metazoa; phylum Chordata; class Aves; order Sphenisciformes; family Spheniscidae; genus Pygoscelis; species Pygoscelis adeliae. The sequence continues at coordinate 5,816,024 of NW_008825113.1, forward strand.
CTGGCATGTAGCCTTTGCTTTTTTAGAAAAAAAAAGCAGCACTCCCACCATTGCATTTCAATGAGTACACCCATACCAATGGAAGTTCATAGCATAAAACTACATCGGTTGTGTAATAATCCTTATAAAATGTGTAGTATGGAGAATTTCCTCACGACTGCTGTCTTCCGTCCTAGGTATTGGACCCTTGTCCTTTTGCAGAACTGATGAGGGACAACACGGTTTGTTTGGACAATTAGAAACAAAGAAAGAAAAGGGTACCTATCCTTTCCCTTTTTGTTTGGTTTCTTTTGTTGTTGTTTGTCTTTGAATCACTCATCTCAATTACTTCTTCATCCTTTTCCCCTGCTGCTCCTCTCCTCCCAGTTCCTTCTGTTTTCCAAATGTTGCAGGCTTCTCTCAAAAGCCTTGTAATTTTTAGTGCTTTTCTTAAATCTTCATCTCCTGGAGTCATTTCAGCTGTGATATTTTAAAAATTTAGCTTAGCTTTTGAGCCTGCAGAGGCTGTATTAGAGAGAACCAAAGATAAAATGAAAAGCAGGGACCTCTCGACAGTGGTTGGGAACAGTGCATTCAGTGAGTTTAGAGACGGGCAGCTGGAAGGCACAAGTTAGATCAAGGGTGATTTTTAGGTTACTTTCTCATGGGAACAAGGTTCATATGGTCATATCATGTAGGTACAGGTATATTTGGGGGTGTTTAATAACATTTGAACCTAGCGACTTACTCCAGCATTGTAGGAGATAGATAGGATTAAAGCTGTCAGAATAATTTAGTTCCTGTAATTCTCATGAAAAGAAGTTGTGGAGCAGGGAAGATGTACCATGTACTTCCTGAATGATGGAAAGTCTGCAGCGGGAGCTTTTAGGCAACAGCATCCACTGACTAAAGAGAGACCTTGTGTATACCACAACTTTGGAAGAGATTTCAGTCAAAGCTTGCACCTTAGACCCTAAGGTTAACAAACCATGAGGCACAAACGTGTGGGGAACCAGGCTTTCTTAATTCTGGTGCTTGGGGAGTCACGTGCTTTAAGACCGAGGGAGTTAGAACATTTATTGATGCCATGAAAAGCGTAAGAGGCTGAGGAGAGTAACCTTAATGACAAAGGAGACCAAGAGATGGGATTACTGGGGTGAGGGGAAGACGGCAGATGAGGAATTTCTACACCTGTCGTGTGTGAGGGGGGAGCTGGGGAAGAGCAAGTGGCAGGCAGGAAGGGAAGGAAAAGCAAAGGGAAGCAGGAGGAGAAAGAAAAATTCAAGTTGGGAAAGGCATCAAGAAAGGCTTTGAAGATCACTGGGAGAAGAGGTTAAACAGAAACTAAATTAGATTGAATTTAATCTGTACTTTCTCAGAAGAAATCAGTGAACTCCTATCCAAAGAAGTGCAGGCGAGGCAGAAGGAGAACAAAAGGTTTGCAGGGAGAATCAAATTTGAAGAAGAGGCAGGTCTGGGCATGGGAGCCAGTTAATTTCAAGCACTGTTTGGTGAATGTGTCACTAATGAATGTGTCAGGGATAACAAGAGATGAAACTTGTGGTAGAAGAAGCCAGCCTGGCCACAGGAACTCTATTAGAGGTGTTGTTACATAGCACAAGAGCAGAAATAGAGAAAGAGGCTCTTGTGAGTAAGAGAAACTAAGAGTTGTATTTTTTTTTTAAATCTTGTTTATAGAAGTCATTCACATGAATTTTGAGACCTGATTCACACATCTGAGCACTCTGGATTAGCATAGTTCATTTTCTTTCCCACGCTCTCTGCTAGGTGCACAAGTTCCTTCTCTGTTCACAAGCCCGACGTCCACATGGTTCTGACTGTACAGGGAAAAATGGCTCGAAAACAAACTCCTATAAAGGCTCCAAGCGGTCTAGTGAGAGGATGAAACGACTGTTTCGTTAGTGGACAAATGGTGGCAGTGTGCACAGAGTGACTAGACTGAAGGCCAAGAGCAACTGTGTTGGCTGAGCCCGGTCTTGACACAGCAGTTATGCTCAGAGGACTGACGGCAAACCTGGCTTGCAGGAACATTTAAGCAGCCGTTTCTATTACCAGTCTATTAGCCAGATCTTCTTTAAGTGGCCTGGCCCAGGAAAGTGTTATGTAAAACAAACTAGGCGGCTTGCTACTGTTAAACCAACAGGAAGAGTGGCATGGACCTTGAAAAAGTGTAGGGCATTCCCAGTTTACCGGGCTACAGGATAATCAAGTAGATTCCCAGCTGCTGTTCTGCAGAGGGATTATAAAACCTGAAACTAAACCTGCTTTGGTTTTGAGCTGAGCTTCCCAAGGTGAGATTTGCTCTGTATGTATCAGCTTCTTCCCCCCCTTGATAACTTTTGCCCACCATGAGAGAGGGAGAGGTTGCTAAGACCATCTTTCAGACGTCTTAAGAATGAGGAGCAAGGTAGAGATGAGAGATCACCTCAATGACCCGATTTAAAGGTGTACGTTCAAGCCCTCTTGCACAGCAGAGAATCTACAAGGGAGAAACTTTTAAAACGTCCCAACAGCAAAATGGCTAAGCCACAAGGCACGCATCTGTCAGAAACCACATTTCCCCGATTCTCCTGCTCCTTACTTAAGAACAGTTTAGGGAAACAGGGCATGTTTAACAGCGGTAGAACAGGAGGGAAGAGCTGCGATAGTGCTGTTTTCTTCCAAGGGGAGAAAGGAAGCGGAGTTTCAGTAACAGAAAGACCTCTGTACCCAGCACCTTTATTACGGATCATGGCAGGACCTCAGGGCGGGCCCCCGAGATGCTGGGGATATGCTGGTTGCAGCGCAGGGTCCTCCCTCCCTCACAGCCTGCAGTGGGACCGGGGTTTGGAGGAAGACGGGGGCAGGTGTGGGGGAGGAAGGGTCACAGCACGGCAAAGGATCTGCCGAGCAGTTTCGCCAGGCAGTTGCACCACGCAGAGCGTTGAGAAGTTTCCCCCTCCCCGAGTTTCTGGGACACAGGCCTGTACAGCCCTCGGGGAGGCCTCCAGCGAGACCCCCGGCCGCCTCCAGCGAGGCTCCC
>NW_008825113.1:5821001-5831881 GCF_000699105.1 Pygoscelis adeliae
ATTCATAGAAAGCAGATTCTGTTAGCGGCTGGCACTTGGGGCACTGTGCGCAGTTATGGCGTGAGGTGGTTTCTTCCTCTTTTTTTTTTATTTTTTTATTTATTTTTGATGTGACCTCATTGTCTCTTGGCTCGGTTACGAGTAGAGGCTTCTTGACACCTAGACCGAGGCTTTGTGAGTGTTTACACGCAGCCACAATTAGGAGCTGAAACTTGACGTTGCCCAGAGGCCCTGCTTATGATGTGTGTAAACAATAATAAATCAAGCGCTGGTTTTATCCTGAAATACTGCCTCAATTAGCCACATGTCCCGGGTCTCTGTGGAGTAGTCGATAGCTTTCCCTCATTCCCACAACGCCAGCTGTATGGCCCAGAGTTCATCGGTTAACAATATAAGTAGCTGACATGTCTGTGTGATACTTCTCTGTATAGCTTATCGCTATCTTTTTATTGTTTCTTAAATATTTTCTGTTGTCGTAAATGGGAACATGTAACTTTAGAGACACAGTCATAGTTTGTTGGTGTTTTTGTTTTTTTTTTAATCTTGCTGCACTTTGTGACCCTTTTTTGTCAGTTACGTCTAAGTAAATGACTAGTATGGTTTTGGGAGGGAGAATGAGACTCTACATCTGGTACGATACCCTTATAAGTGAATTTTTATGCCATGCAATGAATTACTACTACTTTTTTTTTTCCGTCACATGCAGTTAAGAGCTGCCCAGGCAAGACTCAGTTTTGTCCTTGCCCCTATTTGGAATATGATGTGTGCATGCCATTAAACAGATCACAGGAATAGGGAGCATGGACAATATGTTCTGGTCTGTGGATGTTGGAAAACACTTGAGCCAGCATCCTATGGAGGATAGCAGGACGGTGTAGATCATTTTCAATGTATGCTAAATGTCTCATCTAATTGTTTTTTTAAAAAGCTAAGTAATTCTTTCTTAGTCTTTACAAAAGCATGCACATATAGTTAGTTCGTTGTACTGTCCATAATTTTATTCTAGAGCATGCTCTGCACAAATTTTCACCAATGTAGATTGTTCGATTAGGGAAATTTTAACAACTATAGCTTAAGAAATTTATGCACCTCGCTATTCTCCGTACTGTGAATACACTTACAGGTTGTTCCCTTTCCTCTATGGGATATAAACTGTTTACGGTCAGCCTGTGCTATGGGGTTATATCCCTTTAGTTATATATGTGTAGTTAAAGTGATATAGCTTCTGCAGCTGGGTAGGCGCTGAAGTCTTGTTTAAGAATGAGTCCTGGTTAGTCCTTGCTAGCTGCATGTACAAATTTTATGGATTCTACTGAACCAGAAAACAAATTGATGTGATTGTATCAGAAATCCTTCTATGTATTTCCAGACCTTGTCATTGCTAGAGTATCAAGCAACAGTGAGTGGATTTTCTAAATAGCTCTGTAAAATAAAATTGCCGAATTATCCTTTTCTGAGTCTGTGTGTAGCCATATATAACCATTACATTTAAGTTTTCAAAAACCTGTGAGGGGGAAAAAAAACCTAAAACGTCTCACATTTATTCAGTCTGAAGAAACAGTTTCACACTTCTTGGTATGTCATTGTTTTTAATCTATCCAAAATAAGTAATTCTGATTTTTCTTTTCATGTATGTTCTATCTTCAGTTTATTTTATGAAGTGTATATTTTTACTGTTGACTGTTACCGCTTTACATATTTTCTTGTCATCTTATGCTTAAAGTATCCCCAGGAAAACTTCAATGTAGGTTTCGCTACATTTTCTTAACGTAAGCTTTGGTTAAGTGGTAAAAGGCATAGCTCCACTTACTTCATTCGCAGGGTAAAGATAGGTAGTGTAGAGGCTATTGCACTGCACTGAGGCTTTGAAGACTGATACTGTTCATTCTGATTGATCTCCTGAGTGATTTTGGGGCATGCGTTTTTTTATCTGTGCCTGAGTATCCTTCTCTACATAAATTGAATACTGATACCTGTCTCATACCTGAAGTGGGTCTTATTATCATGTAGTTCAAGTGCTTTGCTGGACTGGAATTTACCTTGTTACCATTTCCTATGTGGTAATAGGAAAACAGAATTCTTGAAATTTCGTGTATGTTGTTGTTGTTGTTACCGTTGGTTGGGGTTTTATTTTGTATTTGGAAATTTCACTTTGGCGTGTAAAAAGTTAGTCTAATATTAAGTAACTTACAGCCCTGATTTGTACTCTTTCTTGATCTAGATACAATTTTAAAGATTCGGATTATGTTTTGAATATAAAAATAACGTTTTAAAACTAAGTCTGTGCAGTCTTCCATTAGTGCAACTGAAAGGAGTTTAGAATGAATTAAATATACGTGGTTTAATCTAAATACTTCAGTCTTATAAAATGGATATGTCTTCTAGAAGCTGTACTTTCTTTTTCAGAGTTTTGCTTTCCGACTGTATTTTTTCCTCATACCTTTCCCTGTACTGTAAATGCAGTGCTGCAATAAAATCGTAATAATTCTGGTTGCTACCACAGCAAGTTTAGAAGTGTTTAGGAGCAATTCGATTTCCTGGAAAAGAATAACTCTTTTGCTGTTATTAAGCCCTGTACTGACAGCCAAGGGTGAATGATCCACAGAACCGCTACTGTGATAGTGGAACTGCGTGTTTTAATGGCTCTGTTAATGTCCTGAATGAAGAGAGATGTAGTCCAAATTGTATTTCAGAATATTATGTAGTGGTCTGGGAGCCAAATGTTACCTCTGCAAAACTGGCACACATGTGAAAGCTTGCAATAAAGCAGATTAATATTGTTATTTTGGTGTAAGAAAGACTGAATTATTTTTGTGTGTGTGAGATTTAAAATTCCACAAATGTTACTTCTCTCTTGCAGCAGCTGGTTGCTTCTGTCTCACTTGTTAAAAGAGTCTGTAGGTTTACAAATGATAAGTCCCCGGGGGTAGTGGGGGTGTGTATTTTACCACAGCTCAATGCTGTACAAAATGTAAAACAACTTATTGCTCTTCTAAGCAAGAGGATTCCAAGAGCAAGGAAAAAAGCTGCTGATAGAGTTCTTTCCTTTGCTCGCTTGCTGCCAGATGTTACCAAAGTATTTTACCCGGACCATTATAGCTCTCCCTAAGATAATTGGATGCGGAAGTATTTGCGTTTGTTAGCAGGTTCTTCACTTTGCTCAGTAAGGTTGTTTCATGTGGTAACTGCAGAACACGGGTATCATCAGATGGAACTAGGAATGGGGTAGAAAATGAAACGACGACACCGAGCATCTGGAAATACCAATCTCTGTTGTTAATGGAGCACTGGCATGCTTTTATGAAGTTGGTAAAGGGCAGTAACTTGGTTCCCCTGCCAGCAGCGTGGGGATACCCAGTCGCGTATGTTACTGAAGGACAAAAAGGAAGCTGGTGTTAGAGGTGGAAATAAAACTTAGGTCTGCTTGTCATCACGTGCTTGCTTATCATCCTTCATGTGAACACGCTTGTTTGTTTTTAATATAGCAACTACTCCAGGCCGTGGTGTTCTCACTTTTTTCCCTACCTATGTATATAAAAGAGCTATTTGCTGTTAAACAGGAAGGCCATTTAAGTACTTAGACAGTCAAAAGGTGATTTTTGAAAATGGGAGCTAACTGACTGTGATAATCATGTACTGTCCCTTAGCCTGCTGTACCTATGGGTCTGTAACTGTCGTCTTCTGCAGCTGACAGTAAATTCAGGCAAAAAAGTAGAATATGGTAGCTTACTGCTGGTGTACTAAAAAAGGAATCAATTTTTTTTAAACCACCAAATTCCAATTTATATTTTATACGTGAGCTTTTGGAATTGCCTGTATTTTTTTCTTGAGGACAGAGGAAGCTAGGAAATGTGGCTATACTTCACATCCTGCTTAGCTTTTTTCAAATTACATAGCAAACAAAACAAAGGGAAAAGGATATTATAATACTTATTACTGAAAAATGAAGTCCAAGTCTTTCATATTCAAAGGAAACAGAGGTGATTATGAAACAGAAATTGGAGCATTATACACTTCTACATGACTAGAGAATATGGGAACGAAAATGCGTGTGCTATGTTGTATGTTTTACAACTAAAGAACTTGAACTTCCAGGTCAGTCTATGATCACTTAATTTATGTGTGTTCTAGGCCATGATTGTAGCAATGCCAGGAGTAAGGTTACCTGGTTGTTTTTTTTATTTTGAGATGTTGTTTTCAGTAGCTTATTTCTTAGTCATACTGAAATTTGCCATGATGAGTATGTTTGAGCAGGGTTATTCCAGAAACTTTAAGCTAAAATGACTCAGCATTTTGAAAATTACTTTAAGAGAAAGTAAATATGTTAACTTAAAGCCGGGGGGCGGGGGGGGAAATGCTTGTTTGGCTTATTTTATATCAACACTTCAGTTCTGGAATTTAGCATTGCAGAGGAGAGAGGGGAAGAGAGCGTAAACATTCACACGGAGCATATGTCTGTTCCTCGAGAAACTTCAACAGATCATAAGCTCTTGAAAAACTGGTTCATGCATGTTACTCGGCAAATACTTATTAACTAAACTATCTGAATATTCCATGTAACGAGTATCTTCCTGTGTGTTGGTCCCTGCATGTCACCTGGCTGTGCAGTCATCATCTGGACCAAGTAGTTAAGCATGATGCGTCCCACAGCAGTAGGTGATGGGTAAGTTTAACCCTAAATAGTCTGTCTTTTATCTCTGCTTCTCCCCCAACCCCAGAACGCTTAGGCAGCAGTCGTACTCATGGAGGGATGAAGGCTGGTGTTTGGGGACAGGTGGGGAGGAGAGGTTGAAGCTTGGTGGAAATGCAGTGGGCCCAGGAACCTGAGGAGGGTGGTACTAGCAAAATTACAAATGGTCAGAAGTGGGGGGAACAAGAGACAGCAAGAGGTGAGAAAGAGGACAAGCTGTACATTGGTGTGGAAGGGTAGTACAAGGCCGAAGAGCAGAAAGAGCAGGGGTAGGAAAGTAAGGGAGCATGAAGAGCATTGGCAGCAGGAACGGAAGAGGCTGGAACACAGCACATCTTCCGTGCAAAAACTAGTTGACCTGATTGCTTCTGGTTCACTGTTACTAAAGAGTTGTGGACAAAGTGGAGCAGGAAAGGAAGAATTTTTATTTAATTACCATTTTGTAAAGAAGATGACAGTTCATTTTAGGGCCTACACTTAGCAGCAAAGCGAAGTTGTTCATGTTTGACCAAATGTTAGAGTCAAAAGAGGGAAGATTGTGGAAAACTTAGTGAGGATTGGAACCGGATTTGACAGAGAGTTGCAGGATCAGGATTTTGTGTCACTTTCGTTTAATCAGCTAGTACAAGTTAACGCTTGGTTCACTGACAGGCTCATTATTTCTGAAATCATAAAGGACATAAAAATGAAATAACTGACAATGGAACATCTTAATTTGATGAAGTGTTTAAATGCCAAAAATGTGTAGAGGGGATTTTCTTACGCATTCAGTATCTTAAGTCCATTTTAAATGCAGTTGTTAGTTAAGTAAAACTCTTCTTTATTCTTTAAGTGTACTTCAGTAGCACTAGGAATTCAGCCTTTCATAGAAATGGTTTTGTAATAAAAATGTTGAAAAACTTACATATGCTTACATAAACTGCTTGCTAACATTGTAAAGTGTTCAGTAGCAATAAAGGCGTAGTGAGATTGGTGGTTATTCTGTCTCTTCTTTATGAAACTGCAAAGTATAAACACAAAACAAGATTAATTTCAGTCATAGTTTATTGGGTGCTGATACAAATCATGATTAAAATAGGATTTCCTGTTGCTTTGGTTTAATTCGCCTGCAAGGATATGATAAAATGAATGTCTCCAGAAGTAAGAGATTCACTACACGCTTGCGTGGATATTCCAAAGGCTTCGATGGCAAAGGAATGGACTTGGGTTAAGCACATACGCAAACCTGTTGTGTATCCATGTGGGGAGTGCTGGGGAAATGTGGAGGGTGGAGTTCTGTTTTTTGGGGGGTTTTTTGGTTTTGTGGGTTTTCTTCTTGGCTTTTAAATGAAATTGTGTTTGACAAAGTAATTAAATATCATTAAGTAGGAAAGTTGTACTAGAATCAGTTCCAGCTATGGATTTGCTGATACATGTCCTCTAGTATGTCAGGGGTTTTTGGTAGTCTTTCTAATGCAGTCCTCTTACCACAATAGCAGCAAGGCAGATACTATGCTATCTTCTTGATTTTTGGGGTCTAAAATGTTATGACGTTCTTCAGTTTGCAGTGTTAAGAATACAGAAGAAAAACCCTGAAGGAATCTTCATTTTCTTTGTGAATACTGGGGATGAATGAGGGAGTGATGGGAAATATTTTTGCTCCCTCATACCCTAATCCCTCGGGAGTCTTGGAGCCATTAAGGAAGGGAGGTTTCCTTTCCGCCAAGTTTTGTTTTCCTTTTACCAAAATTTCTGTTTAGTCCCCTTAATTCCTTACTATTACTTTATGGAGCTAATAAAGCAGGGTCAAATTACAGTGTGAAATGGGTAGCAGAAACTGAGATGCTGCAGGAAGTTTCTTGAATTTGAGAATCCTTTAATAGAAGAATGAGGTTTTCATTTTGCAGAAGGTAGGAGAGCAACCTGAGGATTTCCTTCTGCAATGCCACGAGCTACCTGGAGGCAGGATACCTAAGCTTACTGAGGTGACATTATTTTATGACTGGATTGGATAGGATTTCTCATCTTTCTCTTCCTTGTTGTTAAGAAGCGCTATGGTAGATTGGCGATTACATGAACCATGAACGTGAACCATGATTATGCATGCTTCCCAAGAAATACGCTGGCGTGAACACAAAGGATGTATGCAGAATTAAGGAGTTGAAGTTCTTCAAAAGACCCAGGTGCCCTTAATTCTGCTTTTGTTGTTGTGTCTTGAGAAATTTATATTATCTTTGCATCCTTAATATCCATTTTATCAGTTACTGCATATGCAATTTTAGCTTGTAAAGTGGCACATTTTTTATAATACTTTTTTCATATTTGGTACCTGCAAATAGGAGAATTTCCAGAATTCCTTTAAAATACTGAGAGCAGAGTTTACACGAAGAGTGTATTGCTAAAGGGACACAAATCTTTTCATGAAATGGCTTGTTGTTTGTCATGCTGTGTGACATTGTGTAGTGATGCTTGGAAGATAGTCTGTAATGTAAATACTTAGTATGGCTTGTTAAGTTCTGAAATGGGATGATATGAAAAGAGGATGCTATGAAAGATTAATGGGACAACAAAGCAGTATATATAGTGTTGGAGAGATCTTGCTGAATAAAGTCAGTGTTACGTAGTATGTTATGTTCAAAATCCTACAGGCAAAGAAAGGTCGATGATAGCTTGTAGCGTAGTCTGTATTTCTGAAGAAATTTAACCTCAGTGGTGGGTTTTAAATTACCTTTAGTTTTCAGTTTCTTCAAGTATAATACGCATTCAGTTTTTTAATGTAATCTCTTATTCATCAAGATTAATATATAAATAACTTCATTGCACCACCAAACAATAAAGGGAAAAAAGTGACACAAAGTAAATCGGTTTTTTGGCTCTTTAGGGCTTGTCTCCCAGGGAAACTGACAGCATAGCTGTTGTGTAATAACTGTTTAGCTGTATCTGCGTTGTGCAACTCCCTGAGGCTGGTATTATATTCCGGAACAGGAACATCATCTTTCTAAAAGTATAATATTCTAAATAATGACTATGCTTTGTAAGTACATAACATAGAGGAAATGGAAGCCACCTTGCTGCTGAATGAGGAGTACATTCTCACTGAGCACAGTTTTAATGAACTTGTATGCATCAACTTCATATTGATTTGTTTTTCTTAATTTTACTGAATGTCTCTTCGTAGGCAGGTTAGGGATAGGTAACTACTGCAGCAAAGGTAGAATGAATCCCTGATGGCATGTTGTCATATATACTCTACATATTGCTTCATTATTATTATTTGAATCTATAAAAATATAAATGTATCTTGATTTTAATGTCTGCTAATATTTTTATATGTGAATGTATGCACAGGTCTTTGTTTCTTACTAGCTGACATGCAAAATGAGAGAGTGACTGAACAGAGGGTGGTTCTGCGCTTGACTGAACGAGGTCATATTTTACTTTGTAGTAAAAACTTCAATCGTGATACGCTTTTTAAGTGAGAAAGCAAGTTGCCCTTGGTTTTGGTTTCACAGTTAAGTATCTTCTTTATTACGATAACGTGACTATTCCTCTTTTGCCTTGTCTGCAAGAGGAATAAAAGGAAAAAATGAATTGGCAATAGCATTTCCAAGTTGAGGCTCCACGGTGCCTTGGTATCGTCTCCATCCTTTAACAGGTGTATCTGTTCCCTGTTCTTGCCCCCACTGGGATATGCGAGAGGACATAACATGCAAGCTCAGATCTCTCTTGTTTTCTTGTCTGATATGTTTTAGGGTAGACTCTAGTCTTAACTGCTGTCAAGTGCCTCTTGGAAGAAGGCAATATGACTGCAATGTCCTCTGGCTCCTTCTCAGCCAAACCTTTTCCTCTGCAGCATCTTCCACCTGGTCCTGCATTTCTTCAGTACCTCTTTCTTTCTGCCCTCGATATCTCATACACTGTCTAGAAACTTGCCGATTTCCAGAGTTTCAGTGGAAGGCTTTGCAGGCAAGGGCAAAGCCCTTTCTTCTTCATACGTGAAATATTTAATAGTGACCAGATCTGGCAGCTGTGGCACAATCTGTTCTTTGCTGCAGTTGTTTCTGAATGAAGGGAGCAGTTTTTTCAGAATTGCAATGGCGAAGTAGTCCTTTATGTCTGAGCAGAGACAAGGAATAGATAATCCCAATTTATCTGGCACTGACCTACATTTAGAAGATGCTATGAATAGTGAGAAGTCCTCTATTGGAAAATAGCCCAGTAAGGTGAGGTGTGTGAAAATGAGTACCAAAACTATAGAAGATAAATAGTGTGCGAAGAAGGGAATAGGAGGGTATGCTGTCTTCTCAGAACAGAATTAAGAAGTTACAAAAATGAGAGAAGTCCGTTCTTTGGGGCCATAGGTCTTTGACCGTGTAAGAGAAAGTGGTAAGAACTTTTAATGTGTCATCTGCCCCTTGAAGCTTCAAGACTAGGTGTATCAGTTTGGACTGAAACTCCTTCTAGCTCAGTATTTCATCTCTAACCAATGACTGAAGCTTATACCGCCTTATAACTCCTCAGAGTATCTTCCCTGCTCTTTTAGAGCTAGGCTTTGTGAACCAGAGATGGCATCTATATTGAGTGGCCCTTAGCATTTTGTTTTTCTGTGAACTTGTCTGAAAAACATTACTTCTACACTATGCACGGATAAATTTTGGTTCTCAAATCCAAATACCAACTTCCTTTCACTTTTAAAAATGTTGGAGTTACTGTCATTCCAGTTCTTATGCAGTTGGCAAAATTGGGAACACAGAAACTTTGTCTGTGTGAGAAATGGAGATAATCTGATTCAAGATCTCAGCTGTGTGTTTTAGCCATCATATCATTTCAGATGGCCTTTGTGCAACATTAGTGTCGGGAACTTCCCCTGATATAGTTTTGCAGGCTTTTTTTAATGCTTTTCAGCAGTTGTGTTTTCTAAATACATTTTCACAATCTTTGCTACTTTGCTTTCACAATCATTACTCTTTAAAAGTAGCCTTAATATATCAAACAGGTGCTATTAAATTAAATATAATTAAAGTACATTTAAGCAGTAATGTTTTGACAGCTTTATAAAATTGCTGAATAATCCTGTAGTAGAACCTGTCTTCACCGAACACGTGATGCTAACAATGGCTCGCACACCTCCCTGTAGTCTGTTAGTTTTTATCATGTAGTGGATTACTTGGTCATAGCCATCATTCAAATACATTCCATGGTAAAATCGAAGCATGATTATGAAGGAGATGTAAATTAAAAAGAAGTCTTTCATCTTTCTTGGTTTCATGCTTAATTTTCACAACACTGATGAGTTATTCCTATTTGCATTTCGTAGTTTTATTTTTGGGATGTGCCTTGTCTAGTCTAAGCAGACAGACACTGAGCCAGAGTGTAAAATATACAGGTTGAACAGCAAGCGAGTTAGCAGTCTAAATGTAGCCTTCTGTTAGAGGTGTCAGCAAAGACAAAGATAAATATGGAGAGTGAACGCAATAAGATGAGGGAAAGTTCAGATAATATCATGGGATAGTGGGTGTGATTAGAGATTATTAAAAATGCAAAAAAAAAAAATTTTGCAAAACATGCCAAAAAAATCCTGTCAGATTATTTAAACTTGGGGAGGGAACCACAAAATAAACCAAAATATATTCTTTAATCAAGTTGTCTCAGAAAGTATGTTCTATGCTGTTGTCTCCTTCTGAATATTTCTCTGTTGGTTTTTAGGTTTCTGTCCTCTACATTGTACATCAGTGGGATTCACTCTGCTGGAACAAAATAATGTCGTCTTCAACCCATTGAAGGAAAGGGGTGAGCAGCTTTCTCACAGCCAATTTTTATATCTCCTTTACAAAGCGGTGTGCCCCGGAAGCAAATATCGTCATGTATTTTGATGAAAAGTGAACCCAGTTCTAGATGCTTTTCATGTGTCAAACAAGCTTACTGGTTTGATTTTTGTTTCTTTTTAACTTTGTATGTGAATATAAGGATCTATGTTATACAGCAAGTGCCAGGACTAAAGTTAAATAAGAATGAACAAATAGAATCATGGAATCATGGAATCGTTTAGGTTGGAAAAGACCTTAATGATCTTAAAGTCCTACCGTTAACCTGGCACTGCCAAGTCCACCACTAAACCATGTCCCTAAGCACACCATCTCCACGTCTTTTAAATCCCTCCAGGGATGGGGACTCACCCACTTCCCTGGGCAGCCTGTTCCAATGCTTGACA
>NW_008825113.1:5833498-5846971 GCF_000699105.1 Pygoscelis adeliae
CCCCCCGCATCCAGTAAAGGATGGAGATTCTCCTCAGCCCTCCTTTTGTTGCTAATGTATTTCTAGAAACATTTTTTTATTGTCTTTTATGGCAGTAGCCAGATTAAGTTCTAGTTGGGCTTTGGCCCTTCTAGTTTTCTCCCTGCATAACCTCACGACATCCTTGTGGTCCTCCTGAGTGGCCTGCCCCTTCTTCCAAAGGCCATAAACTCTCCTTTTTTTCCTGAGTTCCAGGCAAAGCTCTCTGTTCAGCAAGGCTGGTCTTCTTCCCCGGTGGCTCGTCTTTCGGCACATGGGGACGGCCTGCTCCTGTGCCTTTAAGATGTTCTTCTTGAAGAATGTCCAGCCTTCCTGGACTCCTTTGCCCTTCAGGACTGCCTCCCAAGGGACTCTGTCAACCAGGCTCCTAAACAGGCCAAAGTCTGCCCTCTGGAAGTCCAAGGTAGCAGTTCTGCTGACCCCCCTCCTTACTCCTCTGAGAATCGAAAACTCTATGATTTCATGATCGCTATGCCCAAGACGGCCTCCAGCCATCGCATCACCCACAAGTCCTTCTCTGTTCACAAACAACAGGTCCAGCCTGGTGCCTTCCCTAATTGGACCACTCACCAGCTGTGTCAGGAAGTTATCTTCTTCCACACACTCCAGGAACCTCCTAGACTGTTTCCTGATTCTATGCTGAATCTGCCAATCGTCCATTTCTCTCTGAAGGACTTCAAAGGAATGCGTATAGGGGAAAATTAGAAGGAACAATTACTTGTTAACAAGTCTGTTGGGTAGTTTCTTCACAACCCTAAGACAGTTAGTGGTTGGTTTATACCCTGAAGCATAACTATTTATATCTCTTACAAACATCTGTTGTAGCTTGTATATGTTAAAAATTATATTACTGAACTCCAACAGCTTACTTGCACCTTATGTTAACGTTACTGGGTGGTCCCTTTGCTCTTAATTACGAAGGAGTAAGTGAGGAGTGATGTATGTTAAGTGATTACTTTGTGTACATGTTTCTGCTCACCTTTAATCTCTTCTCTTAGATACTCCTTAACTTGCACAAAGTCTCCACATTTCTAATTATGATTATCCCTCTTAACTTAGCTTCCTTTCTACTCCACGTTTTACCTTCATACTTATTTTTATTAAAGGCTTGAATTTTTTTCCTTTCGCTTTGTTTTGCAGAACACAATGCTTTTATGAATTCCCTTTCGCCACAGATATCAGTGGAGTTTCTGATGGCAGTTCATGCATCAGCTTCCAGTTTACATGACCTTAAACATGTCCTTGAGTTTTCCTCACACTTTGTTTTCAAAATAAATAGAATGAGAGTTAATTCTGTTCTGCATGAAGCAGACTGGCTGACTCTCTCAGCCTCGGGTTATTTTTTTTTTTATTTGTAACTCTTTGGTTATAACACAAATGCACAGTTTTCCTTCTACTCTTGATTTCTTTAACAAAGAATAATTGGCATTTTTAAAGCTAAGTTGTCCAGAAGTCATGTGTTCTTAGGCCCACTTCAGATACCTTAGGCCATATAGTATTGGGTATAGCTGTGCTGGTTAAAGATGGTCCTGCTGTGAGTTGATAATCGCCACACATGAGCCAGAAATTACCACACTAATAGGTCAGCCAAGAGCAGGGGTTGTATGAGTGCACAGCAATGTGCTTCAGACCAAGTCAGCTGGTTTACATCATAGCCACCTTTAACAGCGGGTTGAACTAGCCTAGCTGACTTCATGTAAAAATGATCAGAAATCATTCACGTGTTCTGTGGGCTCAGTGGTAGAGCTGTGTAAGTAATTAGCTCTGGCAGGGTGGCAGTGATAAACATCTGGGAGTGATACCAGCTTCGTCTAGCATCGTTGTTTGCTGAATGAACATCTGCTTAGGCTGTGTATCTGCTAACTAGAACTGGATGCTGTATCCTAAATTAGGTTATAAAAGCCAAATGTGTAAATACCTTTTCAGTTATTTTTCTTAGTTTAACATAGTTTGTCTCTTACCACTACTGGGTAATGAGAAGATGTTTCTCTTTAGTGAACCAAAGTAATTCCTGAGTTAATTGCCTCAATTTAAGTGTGTGATGAGCTCAATTTGTTCTTCTTGATTTGCAGTAGTTGTCTTCACTAAATCTCATCAGTTGCTGTCTTGACTAATAGCTTAATCTTCTTCTGCTGTAATTATAAGTCAGAGGGGAAGTTCTTACGGGGAGATAAAGGATATACCTATGTAGAATTCTTTCCAGCTGTTCCCCTGGGAGAGAATAGGGCAAAAGTCCTTCTTGAGGAAATAATCTATGGATCTAGCTCAAAGCTGTGCACCTCTTTCTTCCTTTGTGTGGCCTGAGGGATTTCCAGATGTGACATGTCTCTTCCTTATGGAAATATGGAAGGAAGGGTTGGTCCAGCTTGTCTGATTCTCCAGAAATTCTTGCCATGTCCTACTGTCTTCACCAGTTTACATGTGTTATCTTTGTTGCTTCCCTCTCCGTGTTGTTCTTTCTGTCACTAATATGATCTCACATCCTTGCTTAACTCTAAGACATTCTTCCTCTTCTATGACTGTTTTACCTCTTCGTATTTCCTCCTTTCTGACTAAGAACTTCATCTTTCTCCCACAGCCAATTTCTTTAACAGCATTTTGTGAGGAACTTCTTCAACTTCTAAAACAATCACTGAATAGTGTTTACTCTTTCTTCATTGATCTGTTCAACTGTTCTACTTTTATTTTGAGGGTAGTTTGGTTTGTGCTTTGGATATCATAGTCAAAAATTAAATGTGTGCCTTTTGAGAAGGAAGAAAAGCTGCATTTTGTGTGTGCCCTTTCACTCTATGAATACAGAAAGACAGTGATGCCCCGGTTGTAAGCTACCACTTTTGAAAGAAAATAAATGTTTAAACATAAGGCAAATGCTTACGGGGCTGATATTTTAGAATATGTCCCCTTAACGTATTTTGAAAGATATCTCACTTTGCTATTGTGGCAAATGCTGATTTAACTTTAACATTACATGATTCAAAACTATTAAAAAAAAAAAAATTGAAGTGCTTCTATCAGTGAGTGCCTTTATGTTGTTCCCATATTTTATTTTATTTTTTTGGTGGAGAAATCAGTAATATCTTTGGAGTTTCAAAGAAAGAGATACTGATGTTCTATGAAGACAGATAGACAAACTAGAATGAGAAAATACTTTCATTAAAGCTATTAGAAAAACTCTAAATGCAGTCTTTACTCTTTTGCTCTTTAAATTGTAGTCTTAAAAAAAACATACTTTAGCATAGGAGTTCCCAAACTGTAGCATACCTTTTAGCTAGTATTCCACAAGCTACTTAAGATGATACGTGCGTGTTGTCTACAGATAGAAACTTGTTCAGCTCTGCAAGCACATGACCCAATGCCAGAACCAAGATCTGCTCTGTCTGCTCGTATTTGTGGTTCCCAAGATGCTTTTGCGTGCGTAAAATGGCATAGACTCCCAGAGAGTAACAGCTCCATTTAAGCATGAGTGAGTGAAAGTCAATAACCTCGTTTGTGAAGGAAGTCATGCTTACGTCATCCTGGTGAACTTCTCTGGTCTTTAAAGTGCTGCTGCTTTTTTTTTTTTTTTAAAGAAAGAAATTGCAGTAATGCTTAGGAATTGTACTTTGCATAGAACTTGATGCAAAGTAAGGCTTGAGGTTTGTCCTGAGGAGTTAGGTTTGTCTCTGTGCCTGAGACTTAACAACTGTTAAGTAAACACAGAAGGGAATCTTGAAATTTGTCCTGTGTTTCCTAAATGAAACATTTACTTGAGACTATTATAATCTGTAGGGGAAAGTATCCAGAAATGTAAAAATTGCTCTTCAAAATGGTCATATACTGTAGTAGTATGCAATGGTGAAGGAAAGATTTTAAAATAGTTGAAAAATTTGTAGCGATTGAACACGTAACAAAGAAAAAAGGTTTTGTTTCAGATCTTAAATTGGTGAAAATTCTAATACTTAGTTCTTCGATACTGACATAAGTGGAAGAGAGCAGAAAATCTGGAATTAATATCTGGATGTAATCTTTTTCAAGACATGAGCTGTCTACTTTTTTAATACGAATATTTTTTATAGTAGCTAAACATTAGGACTCCCATGTGTCAAGGAAAATTGAGTTCTATGGTAATATTTAATGGTAGTAGCTTAATGAATTATGTGATTTCAGTTGTAATGGCTGACAAGAAAATGAAATGTGAATTAGTAATTTGATGGATAAACTCGATATATATATTTTTTTTTTTTAAATTACTGAATGTCTAACTTTAAAAAAACATTTAACTCATCTGGGCACCAAACTCCAGCTAATCCTTAAAGAGAATAACATAAATAAATATATTTGTGTTATAAATCCTATTAAAATTAGTATTTCCCAAAGTATCAAATGTCTATGAAAATGAGATTTCTGAATTCCTCGGTCACTTTTGAAACTGTGTAATCACATAGGCCTAACTGTTTAAAAGTTGCTGGATATTTTTCCATTCTTTGAGCCTTAAATGACTTGGATGGTAGATTCCTGATGTCAGAAGTGATTTGAGACTTCGGTTTCTAATAGTAATTTCAGGGTCTAACTTCAGAATGTGGGATTCATACTCATAAGTAAATAGGGTATTCCTTAACACTTTACATTTGGTTCATTGGTTGTAGACTATTATTATTTCAGTTACAGTAATGCTCAATGTGTTGCTAGCCTTTTCAAAACACAGAAACATAAGTCTTTGCTCATTTCTAGATTTTATGTATTACCTTAGAATAAGTAGTGCAAAAATAAAAATTTACTTGAAGTTTGTGAATGTAAAAGAACCTCAGCCTCTTATTAAAAATCTTACATTAAAACATAAAATGATACAATGAACTTTTTGCTGATGAAACCTGTTGCATTTTCCAACTTGATTTTTTTTTTTTTTTGAGAATATGCACGTAACTATCACTGTCAATAAACTCACTGATTTTTTGGGTGGAGGTGTGCATAAATTTTAACTTTTTTCATCTTTTAGAACTGGATTCTAAGTGGTCACTTTTGTAACTGACTTTTTTTTTTTTTTTAAGAATATTTGTTCATACTTATGATGATTTGACATAATTAATGTTTTATTAACCATGATGGCAACACAGACATTAAGTATAGACAACTATCAAGATGGACAACAGGTAGGTGTGTTTTTCTTTCTCAGTGAACTAAATACAGTTAGCAAGAGAAAAAAGGTAGTGACTTTTTCCTTAATGCCTGCTTTGGCATTGTTTAAGTATCTGTTCTTGTTTGTAAAACAAGATCTTTGAAGTGATAAGCTGCTGTTCTTTAACACTTGGATATTTATTAAAGGCTTAGCTAATCTTTGCATGACTTTGCTTAACTTCTGGAAGAATGGTTAGATAAGGGGTTTTCTTCTGAATCTGCTCTAGATGATTTGTGTTCTGTAATGTTCCTATTCTTAGGAAAGTCAAATGACCATCCATAATATTTTGTGTATATGATTCTTCATGTATATGTTCTTCATGTATATGTTCTTATGTATCTCCAGTTACAATAGATAGATGACGTTTACGCAGTCGTAGACTTGATCTTGAGCAAGTGAAGGATAAATTTAGTTATCTAGAATTATATGCTACTTTGACTACATTTAAGTTGATGAGATTATGCTGCAGGCTGCAAACTGGTGAAACACTTGAATTCATTTTAATGAGGTTATTGATTAGAATTGCTTAATAGAAAGCTGGTCAGTGGGCTTCCAGTTTCTTATTTCTGTTAACAAACAGCTAAAATAATGAAACATACTCAGATATGTCTGGTCATGATGTTTCTTTTTTGTACAACAGGCTGTATATTGCAACAGTTTGAATTGCTAAACTAAAATACTGTTAACTGGAGACAAGTAATGCCATGGCCTGTACTCTGAAGACCCATTTTTACGTTACTATGTGTCAGCCCTAAGCAGTAAATACAAGTACTTCTGTCAGCAGATGGCAACAGTTGGCGAACAGTCAGAAGAAAAACAGCAACTTTTCCTATCTCTTATAAAAAGATGTTCATCTGAATGCAATCTGGGATTATTGATTTTTGTTGTTGTTGTTTGCTTCTTTTATTGCATTCTAATTTCTCTCTCTCCTCTCACCTACCTTACATCTTTTACTTTATTCCCCCAGCAAATACATGCCATCCTGTGACACGTCAGTGAAAGTAATACATGTTTTTGTAAAGAACGGATTGGGAGAGAGCATTTTCTTTCTATGTGTTTTGTATTTTAAGCTCTCAGTGACCAAGATAGACAGGTAATTTGGGTGCCTGCTGCTTTTGTAGTTTGGAAGTGGCCCACAGAAAATAGCTTGCAGTTTTAAGTGAGCTATTTCCTCCTTCTAGTGAGATAGAGCCCTAACTGAACATTCCCTCTCTCTTCAGACTCTGCAGATGTATGGCTCAACATTTATAATCGCTTGTATGAGTCATCCCCTTTTATTTTGCTCCTCCTTCTTGTCATTAGCCAAGAAATGAGTCCATTAGTTGCATCTTTTTTGCAAGCATTCTGCTTAAAAATCGTCTATGCTTGGTGAGGAAGCTTTTTGCAAGGCAGGCTGCTCTGTTGGGTAGGATAGCTGGCATTTTCTCAGTTTCTGATTTTGCTAGGAGATGGCTTGGCCCTGACAGGTAATAAAGCACAAACCTTTTGGTTCTCCCAGTCGTCTTGTTGGGAATAGTATAAATTCCTTTTGCTTATGTTGTGTGGAAATAGATTAAATTCTGTCAGAGTCAGGTTCTCTAATAGTTTCTGGAGGCCAGCTCTCCTCTCGGAGGGTTCCTGTGAGTGATGTGATATGTACATCTCATGGGAAAAGAGGGCAGAGGATTGCATTCTGTACATTTCCTTTCTGCAGGTGTCAATTCTGGCTGCCTGCTGATATCTAGAACAGTGTCTGCCCTCTACTCGAGATAGAACTTGTTAGGGTTGAAGTAGAAAAAAAAGATTGCAGGGATTTCTTGTCTTTGTACAGATGTTCCCAGTGCTCAAAGGGGAGAAAACCAAGGAGTTTGGGTTGGTGGGTGGGACCTATGACTTTCAGAGGTCAGGTTCCTTTAAGACCTTTTAATCTGAAAGATACTTAGCTGGAGGTGATGGGAAAACCACTTTCAACACCTTCAAAGGACCTCAAAGGCATTACCAGCCACCTAGTGCAGTTTAGGAGGTGCTCAGTAGAAGCTGTGTCTCTATGTTGTTTTTCCAGTGGTGACAGATGGTGTAACTGTGTGTTAAATGGATTTGTGTTAAATGGATTTGTAGAAGCAATTACTGCTGTTTTCTCCAGTAGCTTGATATTCCTAAAATAATGTTATTACAATATGTAAATTTGAGTGGTAAAGGTCAGGGGAGGTTATGCTCCTGATAACTGAACGATTGGAGGAACTGAATCCAGTTCCTGGATGGATTCTGTTCCTTCAATCTGGAGGAACAGAATATTTCAGTTCTTTGTAAGAAAATGTGCATTTTAATGGACAAGAAAAACTTCAGGATCTCTTTTCTTCAGTATCCTGATAAAATGGACAGTAAGAAATAAGAAAGAAAACTTAAGAGTAGAAACTTTACTTTCTGTTGTTTTCATTCTAAAGGCTTTTTATGCAGACATCCCCATAAATTTTTTGGAGCAATGTACTCTAGCCTATTCCAAAAATAGCCATGTCAGAGTCAAAATGCTTTAACAATTTACTAATATCTGTCATTCCCATTTTAAAGCCGAGTGCAGAAACTTGAAGTGACCTTTAAACTACCCATCAAAAAGTGTCAAGGATTAAAAGAGGGGTTTTGTTACTGCTGTGGCTTTTTGTGTAACTGCCAAGTCATACCAACCTTCTGGCAATTTAGTAGCCCTTTGCATTGCTATTTCCTTAGAAAACAGTACACTTATTTTATGTCGAGCATACAGATTTACTTACAACTTACTCTTTTTCTACAGATGCAAGTAGTAACAGAATTAAAAACGGAACAAGATCCCAGCTGCTCTGAAACTGATGCAGAAGGGGTGAGTCCTGCCCCTGTAGAATCTCAAACTCCAATGGATGCAGACAAGCAGGCCATTTACAGGTAGTAATGGACTTGTGTTCTGTCTTTTGAAGGGTAAAGAATAGAGGATTTTTTTTTTTTTTAATTAATAATAAGTAGCTTAGAATCAGATGATCTCTTGGCTAACTGTCTCAATAGTTTGCAGGGAAGAAATGAGATCAAATTAGCTTCACTGTCAGTCTTCAGCCAAGAAAAAAAAACTTCCCTTTATTGTGGGATTCTTCAATTTCAGCATAATTTTAAAGGGTATTCTAAAGATGGCAGCCTTTAAAGCACAAGTGAAACTTAGCAAGCTACTCGGACTGTTGAACTATGGTCACTATTTATTATACTGTAATTTTTATCTTTAATGTGAGATTTTATTTTTATTGTAATTAGGTTGATCTTTACTCCCTTTTCTTTAGGGATAGCAATCTATTGCCCAGTAATTAGCTCAAACTGGATTAAATGTTGATGTATAAACGTACTAATTTGAGATTTTCCAGTGTTAAGTGCTGCGCTAAGCAGTATGCTCAGTTTTGATGAGGTTAAGTGTTCTTTCACTTTAAGTGCTTTATAAAGACATAATTATTACCAGTTTGCAGGTAAAAAGAATACAAACCAAACATCTGAAGCA
This sequence comes from Pygoscelis adeliae, assembly GCF_000699105.1. Taxonomy (NCBI): domain Eukaryota; kingdom Metazoa; phylum Chordata; class Aves; order Sphenisciformes; family Spheniscidae; genus Pygoscelis; species Pygoscelis adeliae. Next base: position 5,842,183 of record NW_008825113.1, read on the forward strand.
GAAAGATGTATCCACTCATTTACAGACTTGTGCTAACAAAATCATCTGCTCTGAGCGTGGTTTCATAGGAGGCCTCTGAGTACAGCCTGCATACTATTCTCAGTTCTGTAAAGTTATTTGTGATGTGTAAATAAGGCCCACATGGAAGAATAAATGGATTTTATCAGACTTCATTTCATAATTTAAATCTGCATTCATCCTATTTGTAAATCCTAATCCTCGTTTCTAATGCACTGTATTAATGTATTTCTTGCCACTCAATTACAGTGAATTAAATAGTATGTCATAGCTTTTTAGCTTATGATTGTTCTCTTTATTTAAATATATGTATTTTACTGCTTTACTTGCCTCTAGAGTGTGCAGTAAATCAAAATGAAAAAAAACCCCAAACTTTCATCATGTTTTGCTATAGCCAGTGGTCTTATATGCAGTCTCCTCCAAGACTTGTCTTTCTGTTTCTTACATGAGTGACTGTTACCTTATGTGAGCTAGACTTCTTACTTTTTCAGTAATGTACATATAAGTGAAAATACTTATGCACGTATTTTAACTTTTATTCTAGGCACCCACTGTTTCCTTTGTTAGCACTATTATTTGAAAAATGTGAACAATCTACACAAGGCTCAGAAGGCACAACTTCTGCTAGTTTTGATGTAGATATTGAAAATTTTGTAAGGAAGCAGGAGAAAGAAGGAAAACCCTTTTTCTGTGAAGATCCAGAAACTGATAATTTAGTAAGTATAAGCTGTTTCTTTTATTTCTGAAACAATCATCACATTTGCCGCCTCTTCCTAATTTCTGATCTCAACTGATGCTTATAGTTTCTCCTCACACTTTTCTTCCTACAAGAGATTCTTCTTTATGTTAATGCTGAGAAACTTTTTTTTTTTTTTAATTTCTTCTGACCCCTTTTTTCCCTCTTATCTGTAAACTTACATTGGGCCCTTCACAGTTGTTTCCCATTCTAAACTGGCTGAAATCAGTGTATTAGAGACTAACAGAAACATATGCTTGCCATAGCCAGGTTGACTCTGCAAATCAATTTTAGAGTGTCAAGTGTATAACATATGTTTATCAAAAACATGTAATCAATGTAAGCTTTTTTCCAACTTTTTTTTTAATCAGGGTTCATCTAGTTAATGTGGGAGAAGACCTGTTATAAGATGAGCTTAGAAACTCTTTAACATATACAAATATTTTTTCTTACGTGTCATTGTCATCTTCAGGCTTTCTGAAAGTCCTTCCTGTGATGAAGCTGTGATTTCCCCAGTCCCTTAGTCTCCCTCTTGGATCACATCTCTAGAGAACACCTCTCTTGGCATGCTAGTTTCTAAACTGTCTACCTGCCTTCGTCTCTTTAGAGTCATGTTGCAACTAGATTTTATCATATTCAAGAGTGTTAGCATTATAGGCGTCAAGTGTTTTGTTTCATTTTTGAAAACCTGTTCCTTTAAGGGGACTCTGTAATAAAACCAAGTCTTCATCCTTAAGTCTACCTCATAGGAGAAAAGGCTACTTAAAATATTCACATTCACAGACAAAACTAAATTGATGGAAGGTTGTACACAACAGAAATGGTAATGTTTTAAAGCTGATATCTAGAAAGATTTATGTGGGCAAATAATATCCTTTGTGGGAGGCTAAGGTAATGTACCTGGAGAAAACTCTTAAAATCAAGATTTAAACAAGAAATAAATCTGAGATGCTGTTTAGAATTGGCAGGAGTGTTGCAGTGAACAGCATGTTAGGAGGGGCACATATTGTTGCAAAAAAGGGGTCAATTTTGACTGCTTTTGCAAGCAGCCTAAATAGTCATCTTGCATAACTTGATTTCTTTCCAAGCACTTTATGACCAATCGTTAGTGTACTTAAGTTCTGGAAAGATAGTATTTAAATAGTGTCATGGAAAATAAAGCTACAAGAATCTCTATGTATAATTATACCAGTGTGAGAGTAAAGAAGGCAGAAGACAGTATGTTCTAGAACGAGGCAAGCTTTTACAGCTCTAGTTAAAGAGGCATAAAAATCTATCTTCTCAGCTACTTGTTGTATCCTTTTAACTGTAGGTTACAGTGCCCAGGATTGAAATATCTTAATACATTGCGTCAGTGATCTTAGTCTATGTAAATATAAAGTCACCTTAGATTAAATCTTCTTCAAAGATGGATCAAGTTAACACAATTCACTTTCTACTAATCCACCTGCAAGAGTGCTTTCAAAAAGTTCTCTTACAGCTTTGGCTGTGGAACTCTTTGTCTTACAGAAGCTTTTATTTTCTGCTTGGAAGCTTTTTGAGGCTTAAATAAGGTTTTAGTTTTGGGTCATCTTCTAACACAATGCCCTTCAGAGTGATGGGAAAGCAGCTAAAGGAGGATGCATAATATGATATATAATGATACTCTCAGTATTAGTGTAGAGATTCTCGGTGTATAAATGAAGAAGTGAAGAACAGGCATTGTCCACTTTGACCAAAGTTACAACTGGAATAGAATTGAACCCCCAAAATCTCAATTTAATATCTTAATCATTAGATCTTTGTGGGCAAATTTTGATGCAGTTCGCGTGAGAAATATTTATTGATACAGACAGTGACTTAGTTTTCTAAGTAGAAAGAAGCATTGACGTACCTACTAAAACAGTTCCATGAATAAACCTACTGTTGTCACTGTAGGAATTAAAAATAGAACATGAAAGAAGAAAAATAAAGGCAAGGGAGAAATAAACAATAATTCTCTTTAGTTACTGCCCAAGTGTGAGCAGCAGTGGTGTGGGGTGCTTTGCTTTTTTAATTTTTTATTTGAAATGTGAATGGTGTAATATTACATTTATGAAATACTTGTAGCACAATATAATGATTGTCTTACATTTGTAAGCAGAAGTAAGTACTTCAGAATGGTTATAATGAGATGGTCTGTCTGTGGAGAGTATGGCTATTCCATTGGGGTGCAGAAATCCTTGTAGATTGAGGGCCACTGGTACCATAATTTTAGATCTTTCTTGAACAGGAAAGGACTCAGGCAAATTTTGAGGGGGGAAATGCATTACTGAGGAAGAAGGAGATAAATACTTTAAAGAGCCATTAGTTTCTGAGGAAGACTAAATCTGGGCTAAAAACTGCAGTTCATCACGGATGCTAATTTGCACGTGTACAGAATCTTGTGGGACCTTTGGTTGTTAAAGAATGAATTGCACACAGAATTCCCCAAATAACATACCAGTTTCAGGATCTTGTGGTTTGACCCAGGTATCTAGAAAGTTGACTACCAGGAATGCTTTTAATTTTGGAATTGCTTCTTTCTTTGTCTCTTTCACTCTGTAATGTTTGGGTTTTTGTTACTGCTATCAGTGACACCTCCGGAGTGCTGCTTGCACATCACATGTGAATTTGAAGACACCAATAAAATTTTCCATGGTTCTTTCTTCAAAGACCTTTTTGAATATCCTTGCCTCCAATACTTTACTCAAAAATGAGTTAGTTCCGTTCTGCATGAAGCAGGTCTGCTGACTTGCTAAGCCTCAGGTTATTTTCTTCATTTGTAACTCTGAATTCAACACAAATATACTGTGTTCTCTTATCTCTCTAATCCAAACTTCTTTTCAGAAGCACATCTGAAATCTAATAGTTGGAATGTAGTAGTTCTGGCTCAGTGGATGAGGAAAGAGAAATGGATGTGGTTTATCTTTAGTAAGGCTTTTGACATTGTCTCCTATAATGTTCTCATAGACAAACTGATAAAATATGGACTAGATAAATGAGCAGTGAGATAGACTGAAGACTGGGTGAACTGCTGGGCTCAAAGGATTGCGATCAGCAGCATGAAGTCCAGTTGAAGGCTAGTCATTAGCGGTGTACTCCAGGGATTGATATTGAAACCAGTACTGTTTAACATCTTCATTAATGACTTGGATGATGGGACAGAGTGTATCCTCGGCAAGTTTGCAGATGTTGCAAAACTGGGAGGAGTGGCTGATGACCAGATGGCTGTGCCACCATTCAGAGGTACTTCGTTGCTTTTGGAGAAATATGCAAACGGGAATCTCATGGAGTTCAACAAAGGGAAATGCCAAATCCTGTACCTAGGGAGGAATAACCCCATGCACCATTACACTCTGGGGGTCAACCAGCTGGAAAGCAGCTTTGTGGAAAAGGACCTGACAGTCCTGGTGGACACCAAGCCAAATATGAGACAGCAATGCATCCTTGCGGCAAAGAAATTCAACATACTTGGGCTGTGTTAGGAAGAGCATTGTCGGCAGGTCAAGGGGTGTGATCCTTTCCCTCTGCTTGGCAGTGGTGAGACACATCTGGAGTGCTGGGTACAGTTCTGGGCTCCCCACTACTAGACATAGACATACTGGAGTGAGTTCAGCAAAGGACCAAAAAGATGATGAGGGGACTAGAGCATCTCTCATATGAAGAGAGGCTTAGCAAGCTGGGACTGTTTAGTCTGCAGCAGTGAAGGTTTGGGGGAATATTATCAGTGTATCTACCTAATGGGGGAATAAAGAAGACAGACTCTCTGAGTCTTCTCAGTAGTGCCCAGTGAAAGGGCATGAGGAAATAGATGTAAATTGAAACACAGGAAGTTCCATTAAAACATAAGAAAAAACATTTTTAGAATCATAGAATAGAATCATAGAATCATTAAAGGTTGGAAGAGACCTCCAAGATCATCGAGTCCAACCATCAACCCAACAACACCATGCCCACTAAACCATGTCCCTAAGCGCCTCATCTACCCGTCTTTTAAATACTTCCAGGGATGGTGACTCAACCACTTCCCTGGGC
>NW_008825113.1:5848765-5877836 GCF_000699105.1 Pygoscelis adeliae
TATTTGTAAAAACTTTTTTTGTTGTCTTTAACGACAGCGGCCAGGTTGCGTTTTAGCTGGGCTTTTGCCTTCCTCATTTCCTCTCTGCATGACCTAACGAGATCCCTGTACTCTTCTTGAGTCGCCAAGGGTGTACTTTTTACTGTAAGGGTGATTGAATACTGGAGCAGGTTGCCCAGAGAGGTTGTGGAGTCTCCATCTTTGGAGGTAGTCAAAACCCAACTGGACATGGCCCTGAGCAACCTGACCTAGCTGACCTTGCTTTGAGCAGAGAGGGTGGGTTAAACAATCTCCAGAGGTCCCTTCCAACCTCAGCTATCTGTGGTTTCTGTGAGCCTCCAAAGATCAGTTTCCCAAAGATCCTGCATGCCTTGGCCTGCTTCACATGCTTTTGGTTATACACAAACATTCTCTCGGATCTAGCTTCCTTTGGTTGTAGATGGGTCTGCTGTGTTCAAATAGTCCTTCCTGCCGATTGACCTGTTTGATTTTAGTGGTGACAAAGTCTCTTGTTTTATGTGTTATTCACTTTTGTTGATGGGCTGCACAAATCTGGCTGATTTTGCTTGAGATGGATGAGGAAGTATTTGTTTATGTCTTGTATTCCGTGCCTGCTGAGGTCAGTACTATCTTAAACTGGAACCACATTGCAAAATCAAAAATCTTTGGCATTGAACCCCTGTTCTGTAGTTGTATTGTTAGCTATGACTTTCTATTATTAGATACCAAATGAAATCTGAGTGCGACTTGTCCTCTGCCTGTCCTGAAGGCTGGGGACTTCGAACAGCTGACGTTCTGACAGGCTGTTCATTTTGCCAGGGGCAATGAGCAGAAGAGTTTCTGTCAAGTTGTGAAATAGCTAGTATGGTTTTCAGTCTTTTCTTCAGCTTGAAATATTGGTGCTTGCACGAAGAAGGCTGTAGCTGGGCAGTTTTTTCTGCCTTGTATCACAAAAATATAAACATTTTTACAGAGATTAAAAATCTCTTTTTAGTAGAGGGATTCTAATATTGTGCACCTTTGTTATGTCTTCTGTTCTTGCTGTCCCTCCCTTTTTAACTCCAATGTTAAATCAACCATTCACTTGAAAGGAGAATCTAGTGAAGACTGCTAATTAGAACAGGCCAGAAGGGTGGAGCAGGTAGGTCAGACAACTACTTGCTTTCCACCTGTGCTCTTATCTGACCCCAGCAGAGCCAAACAAATAAGGTATAAATGCTTGCTTGGTAGCAATCATTCAACTTGGAGCCAGAGCTAAACTGAGATGAATTGAACTTTATAGTACTACAAAGAGCCAAATTCCAGTCCTATCCGAAAAGAGTCGCAGGCCTGCCTACAGTAAGGAAATTGGCCACTAGCTCAGCTGTTTCAGTTTATTTCCTTTTACTTCTTTTGGAAGTGGCATGTAGAACTCCACAACACTGCACAGTTTTTGTGACGGAACTTAAACTAATGGCTCCAAAACGCGGAGTATCATTTCAGGCTCCATACTGCCTATAGGCTAATTGACTAGATAACAGAAATTGTGAAGGGTCACAGATACTGATTGTAGGGCCTCTTACAATCCTGGCATGTTTCACATTGCGCGCTTACTTGAAATGCCTTGAATATTCCAAAGGAAAAGTTCGGTTTTCATCCAGAGGAGCACAGAATGTTAATGTGGATAGCACAGGCATTAGATCAGTTTGACCAGAAAGGAAGCTCATTAAGAGCAGCGTAAGGTTGTTCTAACTTGAGTAGCTCTTAGTAAGCTACAGTCTAGATTACCTTGTTACTTTGGTATTATGGTTCCCATTCTAAATTAATTGGTGGTTTCCTTCATTAGTAGTATAAAGGATTTCAGCACTGGGAAATACAGGTAGCATCCACCTGAAACTTAATTTTAAGGATATCCATATATTGCTAAGGCAAAGAAAGTTTCAGTCCTTTTTTATTATCTAGATGGAGGGATTCCGTTCTTTCTAGTTAACTACTCCAACAGCGTCAGTTGGTGATCTTGAAGCGGCATGGCAAAGGATTGTGGTCAACACAAAAATAGTGTTACTAGGCCTTTTACTTTTGCAGTGTCTTTCCCAAGCCTGACTTTGTCAGACACGTTGTCAAAATAGGGTGTTTGCAGTGAAATGGATGGCAACATTTCTATAAATATTGATGGCTTCTGGATCAGGTTAGAACTTTGGCATTAGGCCTCATCATATTTAGAAGAGCTAGAATTTCTCAGAATAGATTGTAAGAATTTGGAAAGAGGTGGTGAAAAAATGACACTTTCTTGTGGAAGGTTTTTTTTCCTTAAATGAATTTTTAAGGTACTCTGTGAAATGGCCTGGATTAAGCATATTTTTATTTGATTTATTGCCATGTTCCTACTCTTCTTCTATATGTGCATTCATGTAATAGAGTCAGCAATGGTTTGTGTTCAAAACCTGCAGCACTGAAGAACCCACAAAACTGTGTTATGGCTTCCCTGAAGTGTGAAGTTTCAGTTCTAAGATCTGTTGAAAGAAAACTGAGAAGCTTCAGTGCTAGCTCCTAGACAGATTTTATCAGTTGCCCTGAGGTATGTCTTTACTTTTAACGCAAATTCATCTTCCAGTCAGAAGACGTAGTTGTCTTTGGACTGAAACTCTCCCAGGAGTTCCAGTCCATCCCTAATAAATACACAAAGAAAGTGGCTTTTCTGTGGTAGTTACATGTTTGTTCTTCAGGAGCTATTGGCTGCAAACAGAACTTTGAAACTTTTCCCTTCCAATTTCACTGGCTCTGACCACACAGGTTAGACTATTCAGGGAGGTAAAAGAGAGATGTACAAGTTTATGATTTTTTGCAGTTAATATTTAGCTCTTATAGACATGCATGGCACAGCATATTATTGGAGCCAGAATTACCCTCTCTTGGAATGTCTTCTACAGGGATCTTCTGGTTTTCAAAAGTTTTGTTCTCTTTTCTGATTCTTGGTCACTCATGCTGTCCATGTCTCCGTTGATCTCTGAACTTGATGTAAGTGCTGATTAACTGCAAAAAGCGCTGCAGACCTTCCCTTTTCAAATCCTAGTCCCTGTGGGAAGGAAGTGGAAGCTGAAGGTTGTGCTCATGTTTTACTTAGTAGACTGGAAGTGTGCTTTCTTTCCCAGAGCTTTGACTTCCTCCTTATCTTTTTGGATTGTTACTTTGCATCCAGCTTAGTCCTTATATCAAGCATCAGTACCAGAAGAGATGTGTTTGCTGTTAAGAACCAGATCTTGGTGGTCTGTATTGCTAGCCAGAGGTTCCCAAGTGCATGTTCTTCTTTCTGGAAGCATGCTCAGCTGTATCCCCATAACATGGAATATCATCTGTTGGAGCTCCATACCCTTTGCCCCTTACCCTTTGACATCTCTATCTCATTTTCACAGATAAAACAGATCTTGGAATGAACCAATGAACCAACTTCTCTTTGTTTTCCATTAGTATCCTTTTGTGCTTAGGACTTACGTGGACAGGTTCCTCCATGTCTAAGAAGCTCAGCATGAGTGTTTGCAGATAATTTTTAGAGCTTTCACAGATTATGTTGTATCTTGAGACATTCAGTACTTAAAACTTCTTTGTTGCTTACTGTTAACCCAGCCACTGCAGAAACATCATGTTGCCTCATGATGGTTCCTACCTCTTGTATAGCTTCTGTTCAGAGTAAACTCTTCCCATGTATGGGTGGCTTTTTTAATATCCCCATATTCATAGGACCACAGGATAATTCAGGTTGGATTACAAGCTCAAGAGGTCTGTAGTCCAATCTCCTGCACAAAGTAGGGTCAGCTGTGAAGTCAGGGCAGGTTACTTACGGCTTCATCAAGTCTAGAAACAATACAAAACATGGGGCGTTAAATATACTCTCACTTTTGTATTTGAACAGGACACTGCCTTTTTTGAAGACCCCTGAGTTTTTTGTTTCGTTTGGGGTAAGGATTTTTGGTTCAGTACCTTCTTCTCAAAGACTATCCTATTGAATTTTTGGTTGTGTCAGGAAAAGTTGTGGTGGTGGTGAAGCCAGCTGATGTCATTTGAATATTCTTGAGTGAACAAGCCATGCGTTTGCATTTCTGAAAAGTGTTCTTACTATGGTAATGTGCAGAACTGTCTCATAAACCTCTAGTCATACCTTTCCTAGCTATGTCTCATAGCTGGGGACTCAAAATAGGGGAGAGAGTTTATCAAATCTAAACAAATGAAAGCAAAATACCCCCTCTCCCAGAGTTTGTGTTCTCCCCCTGAAGACCTAAATCATCCCAGAAGGGTTTGCTCAGGAAGGTAGATGAGCTGTGAACGTACATTTTTTTTTTTAAATTGTTTTTTTGCAAGTGGGAAGAGTCATTTTGAGTGAGAAGATTACTTGTCAGTATATGGAGATTCTTTCATATATGTTGTCCACATATGTATTTGCTATATGCTTATATTATGTGCCCTGAAGTCTGTAAAAAATTTTGAGTATATGTTTTAGATAAACAAGGTGAGCTGGGGATTACGAGTAAGGTAGTGCATAGTGTGTTCTGTGCCCTCTGCACCACGTGCTTGAGGCACTGAAAAGACAGGACGCAGGCACAATCTAGAGCATTTTTAGGGCTAAAGATGTCTCCGAATTTAATATATGATATATTTATATATGAATATGTTCTGGACAGCAGTTTTAGCAAGAACTGGAAGTTTTTCAAGAATCTTTCTTTCTCTGCTTAATAGTTTACCATTATCTTTATTTACAACAGTTTCAACAATATACACATATCTCATGGTTACTTCTGTTTTTTCTCTTAAAAGATGCTCCAGGTTCATTTCTACAGCTGAAAAGGCTGAATCCAAGTGGGTTATAAAAATTCATTGTTGTGTGGCATATTCTACTCAGTAGCACTAAATAACACAAACATGGTTGTTGTCGGTTTTTAAGGTGTGCCTTTTATATCACGGCTGCTGTGATCTGTCTGGAAACATTTCTTTGTATTACTTTGTTCGACCTGGGTGATTTATCAGGAGTTCTTGATTTTTTTTATTTTTTTTTTTTAGTTTCAAGGAAAAAGTGAACTTCTGCCAACAAATTTAAGTTTGGTCCACCCATGCTGCAAGAGAGCAAGAGCCATATGGCCACAATTAGTGTAGTTGTAAATGAGTAAGTCAGTCGTGGTGACAGGCATGGCATATTTACAAAGTTTTGTTTGCCTTCCTAACCACAGTAGCGCAGCTTCCTGTAAGAGTAGTGTGACTGTGTGTGGCTCTGCAGAAACCTGGATAGTGTTACTAGTTCTTGGTTTATGGTTAATTTTGACTTTAATTCAATTTTCACTTCAAGTATCAACCATAAATTTGAAACTAAATCTAAGCTGAAGAAAGGACTTCTATTTTTTCTCCAAACAAATGCTGATAAATAAATAATATAAATATGGGTAATGGTTTAAGGAAAAAAAACCCTCCTGACTGAGCAAAACTAATCACTAATACAGTCAAATATTATGTGCCCAAAGGCATATTTTTGTTACCTCAGTTTTAGCTGAATGTTTAAGGCATTCACTAATATATGTGCTCTGTGTTGGTCTGCCACACATGAAGAATTTTATAATTTAGGCTTTTTTGTCTCTAAAACTCTTTGGCTATTACAGTATTACAGAACAATCGTTAATAATTCTGAAAGGAGCAGAACATCTTTAAACGTAGATGACCTTTGTTTTGTGTTAAAATCTAGTTATATTTGCATAATTTAACTTGGTTGTATTTAAAGGTACTTAAACACAGTTTAAACAGCAACCACTGCTGAGGGCCGTTTTAGAAGATTGCGGTTTTATATACCTCAGCGCTGAGCCATTGCACTTATTATTTCAAAGGCTTTTGGTGTCATAGGTCATAAAGGTTACCAGATTTTAATTTGGATCAACTGCCTCAAATCTACAGCTCAGGTTTTTCTGCAGCTGTGCTTTTTAAAGATATATGGTTTGGGGTTTTTTTTCTTTCTAGCCCTGAGAAGGGATAAGATTTCCTTTTTTGTTATCACTTCGTTTTTTTCCCTCTTGTTTATTTTAACGTACAATTTTCTACGCTGGGTGAGTGTCATACAACTGGAATACCTTCTACTGAAAAAACAGGGAAAAGATCTGTCACAATGAAAGCTAAAGTCATCATGGTGGAGAGGGGAGCACACGCAGGAGTTTGCCTGCCTTGATCTCCTTCAGGTGCTTTGAACAAAGGCAACTTCAGCTCCCAGTTGGCTTCTTTAGTTAGAAGTAATAAGTAGATTACGTAGTAAGCTATCATTTCTGGTCATTGGATTCAGTGCTCTGGCCAGGTAAATGACCCTTCATATAGGACAAATTTTTCCAAATAATGCTAAATGCGTGTAGATGAGGTGCTTAGGGACATGATTTAGTGGGCATGGTGGTGTTGGGTTCACGGTTGGACTCGATGATCTTAGAGGTCTCTTCCAACCTTAATGATTCTATGATTCTAAAATCAAGCTCTGCAATATGTTTCAAAATTATAATCTATTCAGTTTCATAAAACTGAAGGGTATTTTTCTTGGAGATATAGCATAGCAAGTAAATGTTGGGGATGGCACACTGTATAAAAAAAATAAAGTAATTACTTACTTTGCCAATGTGTTATGTACATATTTGAATGTCCTGGATTTCCTACTGCTTCATGAAAATTTAAACCATCTGGATTTGGTTTTAGTTTCTGATCTTCTGCCATGACCCTTACAATCACCTAAGCTATTTTTATGCAGTATGTAATACCATTAGCTATCCAAGCTTACGAGTGTCTTTCTCGCAGTAAGCATAAGTATTCTTATCATGTACATATCTCCTGTACTTCAGTTTTTGTTTAAACATGGATTTGTTATTGGGTTTAGTGCTTTGTATTTAATGGTTTATATTTCAGAAACAGTCTCCTCAACTGAAAGTTCTCACAAGATTTTACCCCAGAGTTGTTAATCATTGACATACAATGGCAGAGGAACTTCAGAGCTCTAGGACTGAAGAACTATTTAATTACTCTAAGCTTTGTTGAACTATGTGACAAACTTTGGGACCTCTTTATTCTAATTTTATAGAAAAATAAAAACTATTGTGTTTTTGTTATAGGCGAGATGGCAGGCTATTTTCTGTACCTTTCACCCTCCCTAGCAATCTGTGTGACAAATTTTCGCTAAGTCACAGAATGGTCTTCTCAGTGTATCTCAAATTCATCTGTACGCTTTTGGTTTTCTTGGGTCAGGGTGTAATGTGGAACTGAACCTGGTATTTCTGATATGTAGCTCAAGACGACTGTTGCTTACCGAGGCTGTTCCAGCCATGCTTTCCAAATAATATATGTGGATGGGATTACTTTCCTTCACTTTTGGTCTTGTGTGGTGTCTGACCCAGAGTTGTATGATGGGAATAAAAGATCACATGGACATGCAGGCTCATTCTGTGCTCCATGTACACCTTAACTATGCTCTGTCTTCCTAATGTGTCACATGTGACAGAGACAAAGACTATATTGTTGTAGTGTTTTGTTTCCCCTGTGTGGTAGTTTACTTATGCAGTGGAAAGATACAGGTTTTGTATGTAAACGTGTTCCTTTCACATTTCAGGAGCATAGTGATCAGAGCTAGAGAACTCTAGTCAGCACTTAGCAATTAGTAACTCTGCTTTAATTGGATGGTCTTTGTTACTGGAAAGTAGTGTTTGCTTAAATCTCACATTAAATATTTCTTAAATTAACAGTTATTTTGTTTCTAAATATTTTTCCAATTCTCTCCCTAGATGGTAAAAGCAATCCAAGTTCTACGTATCCATCTGCTTGAGCTAGAAAAGGTTAATGAACTCTGCAAGGATTTCTGTAGTCGTTACATTGCCTGCCTGAAGACAAAAATGAACAGTGAAACTCTATTAAGTGGAGAGCCTGGAAGTCCTTATTCACCTGTGCAATCTCAGGTATGTTTCAAATACAGTTAAGTGTATTTTTGCTTAGATTTTCTTGGGAAGTTATAACTACACTTCTATTGCTATTAGTTTGCAAACAGTTTCTGCAGTTTCTTTCACTTTCTCAAAATCGGTTATTAAGAGTTGAAAGAGCTGTATTTTTTTTGTGCATACCTGTGTGCCACTGCCTGATGGACAAATTTGTTGAAATGTACCAGAACATAGAGTCACTTTTTTTGTCTGTCTTCCTTTTATGATTTTCCCGCAGTTCAGCAAATGGAGATATTCAGAATAGCCTGCATTTGCTATTTTGTTGGAAGGAGGCTAGGAAACAGTAACAAAGGAGAGGAAAAAAAATTCCTTGTTAAGAAGGTCTCCTTAGTCTAGACTGCTTCATTAAAATATTGAGATGGCTGATACTTTTTATACACAATCTGCATTCTGGAACAAATAGACAATGTCTGAGGGATTGTAGTTGCAATATTTGAGATGTATGGCATTGCATTTCACCTGGGGTGACTGTGGGTTCTGTTCATAACTACATTTCTATACATGTAAATCTCGGTTTGTATATTGTTGACATTACCTAAATGCAACAACCAATTGCATTTTTTGTAGTAAATTGACAACAGTTAATTAACTACAGTTAGTACATTATGGTCGATGCTTCTGCTGTTAGGTGCTGGAAAGTGAGCCCTGCCATCCGAGTACCTACTAGATATCTAGTCTTAGGGAATGGTCCTTCTCTGACTTACTAATGTGTCTGATGCTATGTATTCTGAAAAGCCTTAATGACTTTTAAACTTCACTGTCTCAACTCCTTACTTAGGTTTTAGTGTCTGGAAGTGTGGAAAGGAGAGTCCAAAATCGGAAAAAAAACAACTTTTAAAAGACATTTTTTGTATGTCTGTTACAGTCTTCTGTAGAGACAGAATTCAGAGGGACTGAATTTTGCATTTGGGAACAATAGAGATTATTCATACATATGAAGGAATGTGTAAGAGTTTGCATGGTCAGGGTTGAGTAAGAACTATCCTGAGCAGAATAAAACATATTGGGCATCTTGAATACTTAATACATTATTTTGAAATTGAAGGAATTAAGGTAATAACTAAACTTGTAACGCTTTGATGCTTGTAATAAGAGCATCAAGGGTCCATTTCATCCATCCCTTTTCCCTTGTGCCTTTGGAAACAGTTTCTCTTAGTATTATGTACCTAGAATCATTTCTCTCCTAAAATTTCTCAGGATAGTTTTATGTCTTTTCTAACAGTTGCTTTCATGAGGGTTTTCAAAGGTAATGGTTGGTGATAATGAGAAAAGTAATGTAGGTAATGATGAACCTCTAATGAAGTCTCTTTCTCTTTGAAGTTAATCCTGTGATTAAACTCCAAATGTATTTTTAGAGCCAAAATTACACAAGCATGCTTTATCTCCTTAAAAAAAAAAAAAAGAAACTTTTAAAAAAAATGCAAGCAACTAATTGTTTTATTTTTCTAGCAAATTCCAAGTGCCATTGCAGGCACACTCAGTCCCCAAGGGATTATGGTGCCAGCATCAGCATTGCAGCAGGGAAATGTAACTATGGCAACAGTAGCAGGTATGACGCAGTAAAGAAAAACTCACACCTTGCTATTCATTTTGGTTTCTTTTATAGTTGTTACAAAAAATACACAAATACTTTTAAAACTGTGTTTTAACTCTTAATACCTGAAAAGTTGTTATAATACAGTAAAGCGCCTTACTGGTTTCTGAACGTTCATTTAATTTATATGTGTAACAAGTATGCATATGTGAGTGGAGGTTACGTATATATAATATTAAGAGATCTTTCTGTGCAACACTACTTTTGTTAAAAGACATTTCAGAGACTGGGGTGTTTTACTCTTTCTTCCCCCCCTCCCCCCCTTCAAGAAAAGTATTCTGTTTGACAAAAACATGCATTACCTAAAATATTGCACTTGCTAGCTGTCTCATGCTCTGTGGAGTTTGGAACCACACCTACAAGTCTGTGAAATCATTGATGTCCAAGTTGTTCTACTATTGTATGGAGATGACATTTGAACTGGAATGTTTTATCTTGCTTCTAGGCAAGGTTAAAAAACAAACAAATGGAAGAAAACCCTTGAGTAGAAATGCAACAAAGCAATGCAGTCTGCTCCTACAGCATGTACTTGCAGAGAGGTTATCCTGAGACACAGTATGTGCTTTGTGGCTTTGGTCCCCACGACCCCCTATGCATTCACCAAGATTCTGTCACCTTAGTTGACCTGAACATCTAGGTATCACCCAGCTGACTGCCCTAACCAGTTGACACACATAGGTGTGGTTTTGGTGTTGTGACCCTTGTTGGCTGAAGAGTTAGCTCAGTTAAAACAAACTGATGAACTATTTTATAGCCTGATAGTCATGGTGTTTTCCTTTGAAAATAGATTTAAAGTGGCTAAAATACAGGGAAACATAATCAAATTTTTGCGGATGGAAAAAAGTTTAGTGTAGCAAAGAGCACATCTTACATGCTTACTAGAAAAGAATAGTTGATATATTATCAAAACTGTTGTATTGTCTGCAGTGCTGATGTGTTTGTGTGTTTAAAGAGAATAATATTTGAAGGGCTTTTACTTACCTATAATCTTTGTTGCTGTTTCATTTTAAGGGGGGACAGTGTATCAGCCAGTCACTGTGGTCACTCCACAAGGTCAAGTGGTGACACAAGCACTGTCACCTGGGACTATTCGTATCCAGAACTCTCAGGTTTGTTTCATGGGCTTCACAGAATAGAATTTTGGGTTCAAATAAATCTCACCGGTTTTAAGAGTTTTGGTTTAATTTGACACATTGTCAGAATGAACTCTGTGTACACACACATAGTAACTCATGTAAAATTAATGCAAGCACTGCTATAGGAGTTACAAGTTGTATAACATGACATAAGGTCCCAGAGGGACCTCCCTTGCCATGACAGGTCATCATAGTTCCTACCTGTTAAGTATCTTTTTTTACTGATGAAAGAAAAGTATAGGTACATGGATTTAAAAATAAAATAAAAAAAAAAAACCACCAAACCAAAAGATCCTCTGAATTAAATAGACACTTTTTTAATGATTAAAACTCTTCTAGTTGTTGAATTAGGTTTATGGCTGGGTAGATTTACTATATTGCATTATGGTGCCACACTGCTGTTGTCAGAAATTTGACTTTTTATCATGATGGCAACCACTAGTTCTGTGAAACTGTATGTATTTCAGAATTTATGTATGTTGAGAAGCATTTTGCCATAAAACCTTCAAAATACTCAGTTGAGACTATGGGAGATCCTCATATTGGGCTCATTATATCATACCCTAAAAGATAAGGGCCAGCAGTCTTTTTTGGAGAGGCTCTTAAGAGTTGGATCTGGAGAGCTCAGAGAAACAACTAAGGAAAAGGAAACATGAGAACTAGACCATCTTCAGTTATGGAGAACCTTGCTAGCTTTCTCTTGGAGCAGGAAGTGGTAAATCAAATCTTCCAGGAATCTGGAATCAATTAAAAATGTGAATGAGGAGCTACCATCTCCACAGCATAGGATCTGTTGGTAATCACTGACTCACTGTCTTCTCTTCTTCCTTCTTCTGACCTTCCAATCTAAAAAGTATGCTTAGAGTATTCTTATCTTCTTTTTATTGGCAGTAGCATGTATGTAGTTGCCCATATTCTTCCCTAGAATGCATGCAGTTCTGTTCTCAGATACCTTTCAGAAAGAAATGAGTAAAATTAGTCTCCTAGACTGAAATGTTTTTGAAGAAAAATGCTTTTTATACCTCTGATGGAAAAAAAAATAAAATAAACAAAAAAAGGACTTGACCTTCTATATATATCTGTGGCTACTCTTGATGTTAGTAGGAATCTCTAAACCCACCTATACATAGGTTTGGACCTGTATTCCTTGTCACCCATAGGAAATCCTTCTTCAAATTCTTCTCTTTTCAGTGTTTCAGAATGCTGTGGAGGTAAGGGAAAAATATTGGGGGAGAGCTATTGAAAGTTCATTATAAAGCCTCCATATACAAGCAGATTATTTAGAATGTAAAACATTATTTTGGAAATGAAAGTATGCTCCAAATATATATTTGTTGTAATTTGATAGCTTAAACCTCGTTTAAAACTTGTTTCGTACAGGACATAGACATAAATACTGGCTTAAAGAAATTGCTCCGTATTGTCTGAAAAACGTGATTTAGAATGATTTCAGTTATAATTGTCTGAAATATAATCTCATACGCAATTTATATGCTGTTTCTTCTTACCTCTGAGTAAGCATTTAAGAACATTCCCTAGCATTCAGATAACTGATGTGCAAATTATTTGATCTATCCATAGGAAATGAAAAAGAAAGCAAAAGTGAGAAATAAATATGAACCTTTAGGAAAATAGTAAGAGTGTTATAAAGTGAATTAAGAGTTCTGCCATATATATATATATATATCTTCTTGCTCTTTGAGAATTTAGATGCATTTATATAGCATGACCATTAGCATCTTTGTTTGCAACTCTAGCATAATAATTAATTTTACTTCAGGTCCTTCCTTTAAGTCTTGAATCAGTACTATTTTACAGCTTCCATAGTTGTTTATGTTTGCACACAGTGAGTATATTCAGCATTGTGTTTTTCATTGTGTTTTTCAGTTGCTCTTCACATGTGCAAGTGACTACGTAGGGTGACAAGGCAATCGGATCCCTAGGGTGGCGTAGATTAGTACAGAGGATCATTAACCTGACATGTACTACATAGGTGGATTTTATTCTAAATTATAGTAAATTGGCATTTGGCTGTTGTCACAGGATCACACGCACAGCCTAATAACAGCTGCAATTCTTGAAACAGAAGTTACGTGAAATGTGAAAACTATAGAAATCTGATACAGCATTTTCCCTGAATAAAGACATTTTGGAATGCTATTGTAGGAGAGCTGCTATTGTAAGTCTTCCCTAGCAAATAAAGTAGCTTTTTATAATCGGCATGCCTCAAGCCTAATTTCTTTTCATTCCTTCTATAAATGAGTTATTCATACATTGATACAAAATACTGCTATTACTATGTTAACTGCCTATTTCTTCTAAAATTATATGTGCAGCTTCAGTTGCAATTAAACCAAGATCTAGGCATCTTGCATCAAGATGATGGCTCATCAAAAAATAAAAGAGGAGTTCTTCCCAAGCACGCTACAAATGTGATGAGATCATGGCTTTTTCAGCACATAGGGGTAAGGACTAAACATGATCAGGAGTCACGGGTTTTTGTGTAACTCTTATGTGGTCTGTTATGATTTTGCTTCATAAAGAAGGTGAATTTATTCTGTTGTCATTTGTGTAATCTCAGTTCAGTTTTCCCTGAAGTCATTTGGAGTAGTTCCACAGTCAAATGTCGGTTGATTTTATTATTTTAATAAGTATGTTACATTTTTACCTCATGATCTCAATAAACATTGTTAAAAGGGATCTTTCTTCATTTCATTGTGTTGAGAACTTAATGCTCTCTACACCCTGG
The DNA here is from genome assembly GCF_000699105.1 of Pygoscelis adeliae. Taxonomy (NCBI): domain Eukaryota; kingdom Metazoa; phylum Chordata; class Aves; order Sphenisciformes; family Spheniscidae; genus Pygoscelis; species Pygoscelis adeliae. The sequence goes on from NW_008825113.1 coordinate 5,862,218, forward strand.
TTCATGGCACAAGGAAAAGTAATTCCATCTGTGTTTTGTGGGGTGTTTTTGTAGAGGAGAATTTCAAATTTTCTGGCTTTATCTGCTTTCCAACAGTCCTTCTAATGTGTACCAAATGTATTAACTATCTACTTGTGCTTTCAACAGAATGTCTTTCCTTTGCATAAATACTTAGCCTGAAAGGATAAATGGGTCTCAAGTTATATCACAATGTTTAGTTGATATTTTGTCTTTTACAACTATTTTACAACAGACAAACGATACAGGGAAACTGCATGTACGCTTCTTATGTTACGTACGCTCTTCATCCGTTTAGTTCAGAGTAGCTTTATTTAACTAGAAAATGCTTGTCAGTACTCTCATATGACATTGCCTTTAGACAGCATAACTAATCAGATCGTATCACATGCTGTGTTGCCCAGGCATCACGCTGTTTAATAAAGACTGTCAGCCATGAGAAGCTTTTTCTTCTGAATTACACATCAGCAGTTAAATGGTATCATACACACTTTCAAGGATAAAATCAGTTTTGTGTAGTAAAGCATTCTTTGTTAAATGATTTTTATCTATAAAAGTTTGAGGTTTCTGAAGTTTGTTTTTTAACAAGTCAGATGGTCTTAATCTAGCAGTTTTAATCGGTTGTAATAAAGGAGTCCTTATTTTTGATGAGGAGATGAAACAAGCTTATGCCTTTCTTTGTTTGCTTTTTTTTGTCCTGTTTAGCATCCATATCCAACAGAGGATGAGAAGAAACAGATTGCAGCACAAACAAATCTGACACTACTCCAGGTTAACAATTGGTAAGAGCAAAAACTCTTACGTAATGTCTGTCATTGTCTCCACTTGCTTGCAACATAGAGAAATCGTTAAGAGTATAACTTGGACATCTGGAGTTGAACTTACTGTTCTACATATGTTACAAAATATGTATAAAAATACAAGAATTATGCACTGATACTCAAGCATATTATTTTTATAGTAAGGTATAATAATACTTATGCCATTTTAAATTATATAAGGACTCCAGAAAACTTTGCAACATTAAGGAATTACATTCTGTTCTATTGCTGAAAGAGATGGCAGTACTCTCATGTCTCTTCTGCAAGTAAAGAAAGTGAAGTTTAAAGGTGTTTAGTGACTTGAAGCTCTGAAAAGTGTTCTTTGGTAATCATGGGTGCAAATGTTTAAGAAGTTACTGTCAACAGATACTCATTCTGCTCTTGTATCAAAGGATGCTATCCTCTGAGCAGTGATGTCCGAATGGAGAGTGTCAGTACCTTCAGTCCTCTAGTTCACGGTTCAACATGTTTTAGCATGTCTTATCTTCACTAGAGGTTTAAGGTAATACACCTGCCCCTGCAGAAGGAGGAGCAAGGGTGCTGACATGCATCCTATTCTGCTTGTGGTATTGGTTCCTAAAATTATTGCAGCTAAGTCCAACAGGGATCTTCCTCAGATTTCAAAGGTGACGCTGGCTGCATGGCTGCAGAGGGGTCCAGTGGGGAAATACTCAAGACAGTGGCAGTACACTGGTTCCAAAAGTGGAACAGTGTAACTATGCCTGTGTGACACGGTAGTAACGGAGCTCTGTGGTACTGGGATCCAACTAATGTCTCTGCAAAGCATTGCATTACATCATGTGGACCTGCCAGCTGCACCCTACTTCCTTCCATTGCAGGTAAAGATGGGTCCTGGATGTGTTTTGTCAGATGTAGCAAGGGATGCTATCCTCAGTCAGAGGTCCTTGCCACAGCTAGCTACATTGAAATTGATTCAGTTAACTGCTGGTAGCTATGTGAGAGGTGGCTTAAGTATTTTCTTGTTCACTAGCAGAAAGGGGAAGGGCAGCAATTAGCATGCTGAAGTAAACAAGTGAAAATCAGGGAGCAAAAAGGAACTGGGAAAGATCTGAAAAATGTGTTTGCTGTTGTCTCCTGGATCAGGAACCAAACCGTGGAAAGCCAGCAAGCCTATCAAATACGTAATGTGGGAGCTTAAGGACGTAAATGAAACCAGACCAAACAAACTAGGTTAGGCAGGGGCTAGATTTTAGGTGAACCCTAATGAGAGGAGTATCGGCTTTCTGAGCTGTGCTGTCAGCAAGTTTTCTGGTGCTTAGTTTTTAATAAGATCTTGAAATGTACATCTGTCATGCTGTCTGGAGAATTTCCCCTTCTGAGGTGGGGGAAAAAATGCTGCTAGCAGCAAAATGATAGAAGTACTTTCTTAGCTAGTTTCCCAAAATCAAAGGATGCCAGTGTTCTAGGAGCAGCTTTACTCATTAAGAAGAATGTCATGCCAAGCTGGTAGAGAGATTTCATAGTCCCAATTTTTTTTCCCCCACTGCATAGTTTGTGAATCTGAGAGAGAATTTACAGCCAACTGGTCATAAGTACTTGTTGCCTTTGATTGTGTTTAGGTTTATCAATGCTAGAAGGCGAATTCTTCAGCCGATGCTGGATTCCAGTTGTTCTGAAACTCCAAAAACAAAGAAGAAAACAGCTCAGAACCGACCGGTTCAGAGGTTCTGGCCTGACTCCATTGCCTCAGGAGTTGCTCAGCAGCAATCTAATGAGCTCACGATGTCAGATGGTAAGGAGAACCGGCTAAACCACAGATTATAAAGTTAATTTCTCTGTAACAGAGAATTGAAGGGTTTGATGCCTTTGGGGAGAGGGGAACTTCTTGATATTTCACTATAAATGTGTTTTTAATCTGGAAAAACATAACAGAAATGGGTCAATTTTTCCCTCTTTAAAAATGTTCTGTGTTTTGGGGGCGTATTCTATTGGAATTTATGTTGAGACTGATGCTTTTGTTTCAAAAGTTCTGAAACAACAGAACAAAGGTTAGATGTACAACTAAGTTCTCTCAGTATACTGTGTATGCACATCAGTAGCGTTCTGTTTGATTAGCAGTATTGGTCTGCAATTCCAGTTTCGTGACTCCCCATCCTGTTCACATTCCTTTCACTATTGCTAGAGGGTCTGAGCACCTGCAATTCTGTGTATGCCTCGTGTGTCAAGTTGAACATTGAGAAGCAGAGAAATGTAATAGAGCCTCCAAAGACTTTGACTGAAGTAACTTCCTTAGCATCAGATCAACCAAATAGGCTCAATTTAAGAAAGATAAATAACTGCTTTAATCTCAGGACCATCCTTTCCGTCCTGCTGCCTGCTGCTTTATTCCTTTCCAGTTTGTAGCAGCTTTTCCCTCAGCCTCTGCTGGATCTGACAACAGCTTTATCCCTTTAAGTCGCTTTGAATCTCTGTGAACACTCCCTTTTTTTTGCAATGCATTAAGCTGGAATACTTTGCAGAAATGGTCTTGCGATGACTTGATTGGGGAATTGCTGTAATGGGTGTCCATAACACACCTAAGTTTAAGATTCCTGGCCAGCTTAATTCTGGCATTTCCTGATATTTAAGTGTTTGACAACCTCTAAAGCTTTTATCTTAATTTAGTTCCTTAGGTTTTCTTCCTGTTCATTGGAAACAAACTCTGTTATATATAAATATGTATTACTTAAAATTAGAAACCGAGAAAGATGCTAAAGTACTACGATTGTGCTTCTCCAGGTGCTGTTGTAACAATTACAGCTCCAGTCAACATGAATGTAGACAGTCTCCAGTCTTTGTCATCCGATGGTGCTACTTTGGCTGTTCAGCAAGTTATGATGGCAGGGCAAAGTGAGGATGAGTCCGTAGACAGCGGTGAAGATGATGGAGGAGATCTCTCAACAACAAATATCAGTGGGCTGGTCTTGGATAACAGCGATTCTCTGCAGTAGGAAGCAAGAGAGTGTGACAAAATGCTTAGGAAAAAGAATGGACTGACTGACTGACTGTTTTTATAGTTTGCACAGCAAACATTTTACACAAGTTTTATTTCTAATATGTTTTATATGTAGATATAGAAGGGTGCACTTTTTTGTATTTCATAGTAAGCTTAAAGAGTGTTTTGCAGGTGCAGCAACTTCTTTCAAATGTGTTTTTTCATTTCTTTTCCTTTTCTTATTTCAGAAAATTGTATCTAGTAATATAAAGAACCACATAAGCACCCCTTTGTTCTATGAATTGGAAGTGCTGCAATTTCTAAAGAATTATGCAGTTTCAATTAGTGCTGTTATTTAACACGGCTCTTGATGGGCAGGTGATGTAAATTTAAAGCATGTGACACTAGTGTGTGGAACTTGATCATTAAGTTGGATGCATATATTTGAAAGATGCTTCTGCACCTTAAAAACTGCTAGTCTGAGGTGGACAGCAACACACATAAAAAGAAAATGTTGATGTGTGATTCAGTAGCGAATGTATGGCAATTTAAATAAGTTTAGTTTCTCTCATAGTCCGTGAGCCTGTTTATCATTTGCTATAAAAACTCCTATTTTTACCTTGCCGGGGTTATTGGATAAAAAATATTTTTATAAATTCACTAGGAATTGGGATGACGACTGTATTAAGCAGGAGGAAAAAAAAAAAAAGAATTTCCAGAGGGGAAAAATAAATGGTTAGTATTCCTATTTGGAAGGTCTGAAAACTGACCAAATTTAATAAACAAGCCTATGCTAGCATTCTATGATTCTCAGCTATCCCACAGTGATATACTATATTTGATAATAGCATAAGAAGGGCCCACTCTTTGATGGGATTTTGATATTGTCAAACATTGATTTATATTATGTGTAAACTAATATTCAAATTACATTAACTCTGTATCTAGACTTGTATCTGAAGATATTTGCTAAATGAGTATTCAGGTAAGTAAATTCAAATACCCACAACTTTTCCAGTTATTAGAGAAATTTAACAGTTTATAGTTTGTACAACTGAATCTGAAAAATGAAAAGTTGCCTATTATACAGTCATGAATTCTGCTATCACTCTGCTATTTTATTGCATTTGAAATATTTTCCCCTAATACAAAAAGAAATATAACTTACAGATTTTTATAAAATTTCTTCAAATCTGAAGGTTACTACCAGAATGTACAGCAGGCTTTATTAGAGTAGAAAATCCTTGTGTGTCATTTAAAAACTAAGAGCTAGTGATGAAAACACTTTTTTTTGTTGTTGCTGTAACAGTTCATTTCTTTTTTTCCTGAAGTTTGGAGTCTGTGTCTGTCTATCCATGAACACTTACTTTTGAACTTTGTATTTCCCGTTGTTAAGTACAAATAACAGACTCCAAGAGTCTCACGGTGAGATCAACGTCCTCTTTTCCCCCCTGTCCATTTGTCACAATGTTGGGTTAGATCAAAGCCAGAACTCCCTTCTGATTTAGACCAAATCTAGTTGCATTTCTAACGTGACAGGGAAAAAGATGTTAGCTTTTAGAATCTGTAGGCACTGTATTTGAACAAAGCCCTTTGACAGATGCAAATATTTAATCGAATACTTAATTTCTGCTTCACAAAACACTTAGGCATGCGCTTAGGTCGCATTGATTTCAGTAGGATTAACGCATGTACTTTTTGACATGCTTAAACAGTTGGAAGCTGGTCTTTAAAGATTGTCTTCCAAGGCAAGCATATGTTGGTATGAAGAAAAACTTCAGAAAGAAATGTCAGTAGCATTGGCATACATACGTGGAGAATAATACTAGTTTTCAATGACTAGTAGCTATTTTGAAGAATTGGTGTTGGGTTTTACTCGGCACAAGTGATGTTTCTGCTATGGCTTTCGCTTATTCCTGGCTGAGGATCTTGCTTCTTAGTTCAAATGCTGTAGTGATCTACGCCAGCTGGAGTGGTAATCGAAAGAATTTGTTTTCGTCTAACTTCTCTGCTTTGCCACTAATGTGCAATGTTTGTTAAAGAGCACAGTAAATGAATAATGAAAGATCTAATCAGGAAAGCTTTGACATAGCATAACTGTCTCAAAGGCTATTGTCAAATCCAGTTTGACCCCAAAACATTTAAAAAGACTGATATAATGTACAAATTAGGCTCCTTTGGAAACATTCAACCTACTGCTCCTACAAAGGATACCTGAGATGACTAGAACTGAGAGACAGATTCTGTATTTTTCTTTTTAGTTGTTTTTGATTTAATTCCGTAAGTGCTTCATCACCCCCACAGTTTCCATTATATAGTAGGTTATATTTGTTGGTTTGTTTGGGGTTTTTATTCAGCTACCCTTGTTCATATTTAATAGTGCATTAATCTTTGTACTTCTAGCACGTAGGCAGATGAATAGTCTACTTCTCAGTGCGTACAGGCCTATGGACAAATAGGTACTTTTCCAAATCAACCTGTGCTGGAGGAACAGGCCATTTCTCACGATCTCCTTTCCCTCCCTGACCAGTTGTTGCTGCCTCAGATCTACCAGCAGAGCTTTCCCCAGCCTGCTTTGAGGTAGTCTAGGAAGCAGCTCAGCCAGCAGATCTGTTAGGGTAGCAGGTAGCCAGCAGTGAAGGGAAGGGTAAACCAAAATGGGCAAAAAACCCAAACTTCTGTGGTTTGGAGATAATGTAGCAATGGGCATTTGCCCACACTTCAAAACTGTGAGAACTGAGATCTTAAAAAGAGAATATTAGAACAATTTAATATCTATACAGCTGGCTGGGAGAGGGTTCAGGAATATGTAGTTTATGTGTCACTTGGAACTCAATTGGAAACAACCAGGCATCAGGTTTTGCAAACTTCTGAAAGTTTATTTTTCAGAAAGAAACCGTTATCTGGTTAGCTTTCTTATTCCCCCCCACCTTATGTGCAGCTGGAGCTTTATTCTTCTGAAACATTTGCGACCTTGTCTTCAGCTAGTTTATCAATACCTGATAAGACAGAATTTACTGTGAAAGGGGGAATGTGGAATAGTTTTGCTGTCAAATTAGAAACATAAAAACATAAGGACGTGGATTCCTAAAATTGAAAAGGCTTTACCAGTGTAGTCAAAGGTATCGCTTAACATACGGAACTCAAACCTTGTCTTTTAATTCAGTGAGAATTCTGTAGGGTATGAACTGCACAGAAGTGCTTGTTCTTTTAACGATTTAAACAAAACAAAAAAAAAATAAAAGTATCCTTCCTTTTTTGCTGTGTAATAAAGATTGCTGGTTTAAGCAAAGCATCGCTGTTCAGGAAAGGTACATGTTTACAGTAGTTAAAAGTCTTTATAGGGGACCTAACTTTAAACCCATATATAATTTCCCCCACCCCCAGTTAAAGTCATGTTCATATGCAATAGAACGAATTTGTTTTTAAAATCAATGTAATTCTTCTGCAATTATGATTATTGAAGTTTTTAATTTTTTTTTAACGTAATCTAGATCATTAACCCAAAACAGGGTTATCAGTCCGATTTTTCCAAGATTTCTGTAACAGGCAAGGCAGCTTCCTGTTCTTTAACTTTAGAAACATTGCGTTTTAGCGAATCAATTCCAAATTGATCAGGATATATTTTTAAATGACTGTTCCAAAGAAATAATCTTGTTGGAAAACATTTGGAATCGACAGGCGTGGCTCTGGCTCTGCAGAGGGTTTCCTGGATGTGGATATTGGGTCAAAGTGGAGTCCTGCTGACCTCAGGGAAACTCCATAAGGCTGCATGTCAGGCTGCGTTTACCTGCAAGAGAATTGGTTCCTTGTTCTGGTCCCTCATCACTATTAGGAACTTCTGTGGAGCCCTCCAACTTCATCGTGCCTGCATACCTAGGTTTTCTTCCAGTGGAAACCAGGGTGTGGACGAAGGGCTTAGAAGGGCAGGAGTGTGTGTTGACCCGGAGTGCGCCACAGACCGTTTTGATGTTCAAAATATGGCCGGAAGGCAGACCTACACCGAGGAATTAGAGTTCCCAGTTCCTGTGCTTTAAAAGTAGCTTCAGGTTTATCGATAGTCTAGTGGAGTAGGGCCACAAAGACTTAGTGCATGAATAATTATCTATTTGTTTCTCTAATCACATGGAAAAAGAATTAGAAGGCAGCTCAGCTTCCTGACTTTATGAACTTGACAGCCCAAAGGATGAAACAAAGCCTTTCCAAGGGATTATAGTTTCCTAAAACCATTAGACTTGTAGCACTTAAAAAAAACAAACAAAAAACCAAAACACCCTGGTATTTTGAAAAATTGGAACACATGCATTTAATTGTAATTCAGGTTGATTTAAGATCTATTTTCTGAAGCTGAGTCGTCTTGGGAGAAAAAAATGAATAAGTATTTGTCTATGCAAGACATAAATGTCAAAAATGTGTGACTTGCCCATTTTTAGGTGCTGTATTGTTATTGTCTTTCTGACTTCTGTTACTTTGATTAGTCTCTTAAACCTTTCAGCCTTATATTCAGCTTAGTTTTCAGAGTTGAATAGGCAAAATCTAGTTTTGAAATCCTGTTGGAAATGTAACTAACCTTCATTCCCTCATGAAAATCTCGCGTGTTAAACAATTAAGTGAAATGTTTTGGTTTTCTAATAATAAATTCAAACTCGCACCACCTCCTAAAAACAGAGCATATCCATGAAAATGCAGGTTTAATTGTAGTGTGCAAACGATCAAATCATCAGCCTCGTGCTGAATACACTTTGCTCTTTGCTGTTCGATGTGGCTGAAGAGTAAAGCAGGTTGGTTATGCCAAACTCAAACACAGTGTGGATTCCTTCCCCTGCCTCCCCCCCCCCACCCCCCCTTGGCTTGCTAACCTCCTTCAAACAGGTTTTGGGTTGTTTAATTTTCAAGTCCTAAAGTAACTTGATCATCCAGTGTAAAGTGTAGTGAAATTGGCACTAATGTGCTTTTAAGTGATTGCCCAAATCATGTTATTTGTTCATTCTTGTCACCTGGAAATATAAAATCCGTTTCCTTTTCTGTGACTTAGTTCTTTAGGACCTGCTGACTGATCACAGCTGCTTTTGCCAGAGAAAAGCAAGGTGCGAGAAAGCAGTGAAACACCTTACCAACCTTGTAGACTACTATAAAGATACTGACTTCATGTTAATAGAATCCAGCGTTTTCAGGTCATGACAGAAGTCGCCCATAAATCTCTCCATGTGTTAGCAACATTTGGTCCATACAATCGACAATCTTTAAAATGTGAACCCTGTGACTTTTTTTTTTTTTTTTGCCTTGGTTGTTAAGGGATTTTGAAGCAACTGATCTATCAAGGGATAAAATTAAAAATCAGAATATGCTTCATGGATGGTTTATTTTTACACTACTGTTCTCTGTGAGCTGAAAAAGCACATTTTTAAAGCAAAGCATTCGCATTACTTTAACATTAGCAGTATTGTTTGGCTGAAAGACGAGTTATGTTTTCAAGAAATCTCGAGCATAGTTTCAAACTAGTTAACCAGTTCTTCAAACTAGTTAACCAGTTCTTGGCCAGGGACAGTCCTTGGCCTTTTTATTTGTTTGAGTTTTCTTTTTTATGCAAATGAAGAAAAATGTTTACTAGTTTTTACCAGTATGGGGATTTTTATTACGCTTTTGTCATGCAGGAGCAGCTTCGATGAAAGAAAGAATTAGCAGGTAAATGGTCCATAATGTGTGTGACTTTGGGGTTTTTTTGTTGTTGTTTCAAAATTGTTAATTAAAATGGCATGGACATCAAACTTTCAGTAATGGTTCCAAGCATATATGGTAGCGACTTACTTGAAAAGACTTCCCCTTGTGCGAGTCCCGTGTGTTAACGTGTTTAGCCAGATAGCAGATACAAATGCAACGCATTTGTAAAATATTACCTTGTTCTTCTAGATCAGAACTCTTCAGGAAGTGAGCAGCCTTTTTATTACAAGGCAGCGATTCCTCTCTAGCAAGAAGCTCAAACTGGTTTCATCCAGCGTGTATGAGTCTTACTCAGCAAAGATGGAGACAGACGTGGTTGCTCTGAAGAGAAGATGTACTTCTGCTCAGCACTGAAGCATGGTTTATTCCTACTCTTCCTTCCCCGGCGTCTGGCGCGGTGACGTCCAGGTGTGATCCCCAAACAGTACAGCCCGGAGCCCGGTACACCTGGCTGAAGGGGTCCTGCCGCGTGGCTGTGCTGGCTAGGGCTGGTACAGCCTCCTGATGCCGTGCCAGATCTTTACAGCTTTTTTACTTACGCCAGGATACGTCCCCAAGGATCTTGAATTGTATTTTGTTTTTAAAGGGTTAGTCTGTGATTAACCCAGTAGTATGTGTTCTAGACACGGGGGTATTTGATCATTTCTTTGTCTGACATTAAAACAGTGCCTGAGAATAACTCCTGGTGATACCGTTGGAAATAACTCCGCTGCTGCCAGGGAGCAATTTTTTCCTTAACCTGAAGAGAATAAAAAAAACAAACAAACAACCAAAGAAAACTGTAAAGCAGATTATTTCACCTAAATTATGTCCAGTATAGTGTATTCCTAGTCTGTCGGTTTCAAATTCCCCTGAAAGATGAATCCCCTTCTTCAAGAAGGCGTTACAGGAGTTACCAGCATAGTCATAAGCAACTGGTGAGCCTGTTGGCTTTTGTGGAGCACCTGTTTACGAAACAGTAATCCTTCAGTATGCAGCTTAGGGCTGTTTCTAAATACCCCTCTTTGTAGAAAACCAGGGCAATATCCTCAATGCTAAAACGAGGGAAAATAAACTCCACGGGCAGTGTAAAATGAGGATGCTGCAAAAAGTAACAGATAAGGCTGGGACGCATAGTAGGTGCTGCATTATTTATTCAAAATCCATATTTAAATTCATGCAAGTTCAGAGTGTATGTCATGCAAGTATCCAAGGTATGCAGGATTAAGCCTGTGGTGTATTTAAAAACCAAAATGACATCACAAACCACTGTTTAGATACCCTACTAAAATCCAAAAGCAATGTGACCTTTGTAGGTCAGGTTTGGTTTGTCTTCCTCATGCAGCTAAGATGTGATCTAGAGTTTATGAAGTAACCAGGGAAAATCTATGGATATTTGTCATCTCTGTTGGTCTTTGGACTTTTGTGTCACTACTAGCACAAGTCAGAAGATTAGGCCCTTGGACCTACTCCTGACCCTTATTCCTAGCACGCTTTTTGTTAAGTTGATCGCCGAGTCCTAAACTGATGCATATACTAAATGTGGATGCGGTAATAAAATTTAATTTAGAGACATTTTTGTTAAGATCCAAGCATTTTTAAACTTAGGGTTTTTTTTTAATAGTTGTGAAAAGTATGCAGCTCATACTTAAAAAGCTAGTGATTGACTTACGCCATTTTTGCTGTGCCCCACGCCACCCCCCGCAACCTTTCACTATGAGCTACAAACCACAGAGACTCTCCTGAATGTCTAAACGTTCATCAAAATGTGTTTACTATCCGCTTCTGCGTAGCTCCGTTTATAGCCTTGTTTGGCCTTGAAGATTGAGGCCGCTTGCTTTCAGCAGAGGCTAGCACACAGAAGAGAGGAGGGGACTTAATTATATGTGTGATTACATAAGCAAAATCAATTACTGCACAGGTGCTGATCTTTCTAAGATACTTAGGAGTACGTATGGTTCCATGGGTGAGATCCAAATTAAGGCCAGGAAGGGGAGACAGCGCGTGAGCATTTCTGTTACTGGTGTCTCACTGTATTTTTATATTGGAACAAGAGGGTGGGGGGGTCGGTTTGTTTGTTTTTTGGCAGCTGATTCTGATTAACTTTCTTAACTCGGTACGATAGCTGGATTGAGACCTGAAAGCTCTTGGAAACTTCACCAAATGAAACTCGGAGATTTTGAGGAACTGGGTTGGCATTTGTTAGGCAATACCTGCGCTGCCTTTTCAGCTTTTTAGATGCTGGGGGAAACGCTACTCCTGACTCACTTGTAAATGCAGTGACGCTTCAAGCAGCTACAGAAATAATAATTTTCCTCCAAGATTCTTCATTCTGCTTTCAAACAACCGGTTTTGTATTCCTGTTCGTGGTTTGGTTTTTTTTTCTCCCCCCTTCCTTTCCTTGAAAGCTGGCACCAGTTAATCCTTGATTACATGCCCTAGGCTTTTTCTGTGTCTCTTGAGCTTTTCAGCTGTGAATAGTGTTGAATAATGCCTCCACAAATCACTCCAAGATTCAAAGCCAGCTTTGCTGGAAAAAGCCCAACAACTTTACAGAACTGAGTTGTGGAGGCTCCTATGAATGCAGTATTGGAATGATAACTAAAAATAAGCTGTCCTTAGCGTAGATGCACAACATTAAAGCTAAATCACTTTAGGCCTAAAACCATTTGTACATTATTTTCCCAGATGAATGTGTGTCATTTTTGTCACGTACATGTTTTTTTATAATGTTTGTGTTTGCTCCAGTAAAAGGTCTTAGGCATAGAAATGCATATTTTAATACTCTGCATCACTAAATATGCACATCTTAGAGAAACATGCAAAATCCTCCCTATTAAATCATGCAAATCCTTAATTTAAAGAAATTGCACTTACTAAATGGTCAGAAAAATCCATTTCCATTTTAAATTTCAGAAGCAAAATATATCCTGCATCAAGTGTGTAGTGAAATATCAAGTGTGCCCTGAAACTCCCGACCAGTAACTCCCTGTTCTTGTGCAGCCCCTTGCTTGCTGTTCTCTAATTTTGGCTAAGATAACCCCAGTGTCAGCTCCTCTGCTCTTCCCAGAAGACATCTGTTACAAATGCCAAATCTACGTTTTTTGGTCCCCCCTGCCCACCCACATGGAAGAAGGAGAGGCTGTTATCTGTAACGCAGAGAACATCTAACGATCGGGACTTCTCTTATTACCCTGCAATATCGTTTGCAGTTTCTTCTAAAACACCTCCATGATTTTTCACTGTGATATTGAACCAAAGGGATATGGGAAGAAGTCGCGTTTAAAGAATCTGCTTCCGCTCAATGTCCTGGTGTAGGTCAACTTTTACTTCATAGTTTTTCTGTTGACCCGATCACATTTGTGTGCGCGAGTTTGTGCCGTTTGCTGGTTAGCATGCTTGCACCATTGCCACGCCAGCAGGCATGTCAGGGCAACTGTATACGCCTAAAATTTCCTGTAAGGAACACATTCAAAAGATAGTGTCAAATTTTACCTCTCTCCCTGTCCCCAAATTTTAAAGAAAAAGTATTTCTGGGGAAGATGCCATCGGTCCGTTGCCTATACTGAGTGGTACGGTTTAGTTAAATGAGGGGATCCTCTAGGAAACCTCTCTCACATTGCTCTCATCCTGATGGGAAATCACGAGTGCAAAACCTGCCACAGGATCAGGGTTTCTCATAATTTAGGAGCATAATACCCAGACAAAATGACAGCCAGCCATCCCCCTAAAGCCGGGCTTTACAGATGCAGGCTGGGGGAGCGGAGCAGCAGGGATGCTAAAGCAGCTTGGTGAACCACCCAGAAGGAAGTCACCACTTCTGGCAGGGTGTCGGGAAAGGAGGAGGACTTGGGCAAACGCTTTAACTCCTTGGCCCTGGGTATAGCTGTGCCGAAAGGACACCTCCTAATGGGCTTTCACTCATGAATATTTTACCCTAGTATTTTACAGCCTCGTGAGGCAGGAACGGAGAGGGCATGTTAAAAGGACTGATGCCCAAAACATGGTTCTACTTAAATCAATGATTAAATCATTAATACAATGAAGAAAGGCCCCGCCAGTTCCACAAATAACTAAGCAGCAGTAATGATCCTTCACAAAGTTATGGTACACCAAAGAACACAAACCAACCCCCCCAGACTTGATTGTGCTGGATGTAAAATTAGTTCTTTTTAGGAGCTGCAAATTTCAGCTTTTGACTCAATTTTCAGGGCTAGTTTAGGGATGCACAAGAGTCTATATGCTGCTTTGCACTTAAGAAACAGGTATGGCTCCTTACCTGCAAACGCGTGCCTGGCTGCCACGCAAAATTACAGCGACCACGCAAATGGGAAGCCACAAAACTATGCCGATGTCCAGACCACAGGGAAAATCTGACCTGGAAAAATATAAATAACAATACCAGCAATATTGTGTCCAAAATGTAGACACGCACACAGGTGATTAATATTGGAGAGTCCAGGACAACACCTGTTCAAACAAAGCGTGCTAAAAACCAAGGCGTTAAATTTCAGTGAATAAATTCTGACAACGGAGCGGTGCGTCATCTTTGAACAGGTTTTTTTTTTCCTTTTCTTTTCTCCCTGTGCTGGTGCGGTTCATGGAAAAAGAAACATAATGCAGCTGCTTATTTCAACGTGATGCAATGTAGACAGATCCTGCGAGACATGCAGGCAGAGGCTGGAGATGCGAGCTATCCTCAAATCAGAGATGGTGGCAGAGCAAATAAACTGTTCACCGCCTCCAGCGGGCGGCTTGCAAAGGAGCCGGCGGGGACCTTTTGCACAGATGTTTGAAGAGTAACTCCTCATTGTTCCTATGCTGACCCTGTATAGAGAGCATTCACGCAAAACCAATATTATTCAGGGATTGCCGTCTGTCGGTCGTTCTCTCCTGTTCAAAGGTTATCAGTCACGCAAGGGGGAGAAGCGGTGGGACAGGTAAGACGCGTGACAAAGAATAAACAGCCTCAGCCGACCACCAACCTCCCCAGGCGACAAGGAGTCTCCCCAAATCACTCCTGAGACCCTCTGGACAATCACTACGCTTGCAAAACCAGTCACTATGCTTGCAAACCCATTCTGATTTCGTTAAATGCTTGGCAGATGCAAAAGAGAGCTAACCTTGTGGGCTAAAATACTCACACCCTGCAAGCATATACAGGATGTGAATTTATTCAGCTATTTGGAAATACCGGGACAGCATGTAATTAAAACCTACAGTGGGAGGGATTTCTTGCGCTGTTGACTTCAGCAGCAGCACGGGATGCTCAGATGTCGAGTATGGTTGGCGTAGGTGCTGTTTTCCCCCACCCCACAGCAGGTGAGATAGGAGCCGCTTTCTCCCTGCTTCATTCATGCTGGTGTCTGGTCTGTGAGGTGACGGTGAGCTTTAAACTTATTAAAAACTAAGAGATTTTTTCAACCAAATGGAGAAGAGCAGAGGGGTAAGGGACGCTCGGTAAAACCCCTTTCCCTGTGACAGAAACATGTCCTCCGGGAACAGGGCAGGGACGCGCGTGAGGCCGGGGGCTCAGCTTGTGCTGGGGCTGGGGAGCCCTGGCAGCTGGCTGGACCCGGAGCACACGGAGGCGTGGGCACCCTCGCTGCCCGGGGAGGGCGATTTCTGACCCCCTCCCCACGGCTCAGCTGCAATAAAATCCCTGGTGGAAGAGCTGAGTGTTCACTATCGCAGGCTCAACGTCAGTTTACATCCAGAGTCACCGTCTACCTTCTCTAGTAACACCTACCTCAGGAAACCGGGGGAAAGTAAGAGGTGTTGTTTCCTAACCTTGTTACTCGTCGCAAGCGACGAGCTTCTCAACTCTGAACTGCGAAGCAAGCACTGCAGAAATTGCTGACTGCCCGAAGATGGCTCGACTTGGTGCCTCCTGTGGCTTTCCACCTTGAGCGGGAGCGCGTGGTGGCTTTTGTGCGGCCATGTCGCGTCTCGGTTTGCAGTGAGCTCGCTTCCTCACCCAGACCAGCCCTCAGGTTTACTGCGGTTTTCTGCAAATCACACAGGCAGGAGGCGAAACGGCCGAGCACGTGGGCTCTGCGGGGCGGGTGATGGCCACAAGGGTCGTCCCGCCAGCGGGGATGGGATGGGATGGGGAGCTGGGCAGGCACAGGCTGGGCACCGGGGG
>NW_008825113.1:5877884-5878842 GCF_000699105.1 Pygoscelis adeliae
TCCCACTCCCTTGCTTCCCGGTCACCGCAGCAGCCAGTGGAGGACTGGGGCAAGGAGGTATCCCGGCTGCCCTGGCTCCACACAAAATACGTCCCCTTACGTCCCCAGCACGTCCCCTTCATGTGCTCTCAAACTGCCCGGTGCAAGGCCCTGAACCAGCGTGGCCCTGTTAGTCCCCGAGAGCCCTCCAGCCTCGGGAAAAGTCCGGGTTGGGGGTCCCAGCCCGCTCCCACCCTGCCAGCTACCAGCCGAGGGCCATCGGTGGGGTGGCGGTGTGGAGGGGGACGGTGCGACCACTCAGATGCCCTTATTCCCCAGGCCCAGCTTTGAGGTGCAGCGGTTCTTCAGACGTGCTGAGCTCTCACGTCTCTGGCTGAGGCTCACCAGAGCGCAGCGCAGAGTCAGCCTCTGACAGTGCCAGCTGACCGGGACCGTCGTTTCATCTTGAAAAGCAAATTCGCCTGCTTCCTCCAACTTTTCTTCTAACCCTTCATCTGAATCTCGTCTGCTCGCTGGTTTTTTGCAGTCAAACGGCATCAGACAGAGCAGTGAAGAGGAATATGAAAAGAAGCCAGGGGGCATTTAAGGTTTCCAGGTATACCCGGGGCCAAGGTGGCTGGAAAGAGGCTTGCCTGGCCCGAGTAACACCAGCTAACGCACGAGGAAAGCATATGTGTGCTCATCAGTACTGTTTTCAAAAGTTTATTGGTAAAATGGATTTTGCTCAATCCCTTGAAGGAACAAAATTAACAGTTGTTAATGTGATGAAGCCGTGTTTTTTATTACAGTCTCCCTACATATATATATGTATATATCTACATATATATATATATCAAAGCATTCAGAAGATGCAGTTCTGCCATACCCTATATCTGTCTCCAGCAGTGGTAAGAGGAGAGCAGGAGTGAGGAGGACACAGTCACTAACACAAAATTTGGGGTCTTCCTGCTGCCACAGC
>NW_008825113.1:5878866-5879527 GCF_000699105.1 Pygoscelis adeliae
GGTCAGCCCTGGGTAGCTGCTTCGTGAAGGTGACTGAGAAGGATCGACCCTTGACTGCCAACATCCTTTACGTGGGTCTTCATAGCTTTGCTCCAGAGGATGGAGGCACGAGAGGGGTTTGCCCCCTCCTAAGAACACAGCCATGTGCTAACCCACCTCCTCCCCCAACCTCAAAAAAAGCCTGGAGAGGGGGACGTCAGCCAATCTTCTGATTTTGGTCCCACCGCTTTGAATTTGATGGAATTACAGGAAGCGAAAACCTGGCTCCCGGGAGGAAGTTTATCTAGTGAGTTATATAAACAGACTATATTATATAAACATAGACACATACAAAAGCACAACCATCTTACAAATAAATAAATAACTGCATTGTTTCAGTTACATGCTAGCAGCAATCTAACCTCTCACAGCCCACCGCCATGGAACAAACCTTACAACAAAGCAAGCTCACCCGCTACAGACGCTTTGCCCTGGCGTATAAATGACATACAATGCGGCATCTCTCCGGCGCTCTGTGGCACAGCCATATCCATCGCCAAGTCCTCTAGGACAGTTTGAAGCATTTAACGCTTTTCAGTGAGGTTGCCCCAAGGTGCAGAAAGCTTTCTGCTGCCAGAGAGGCTCCCCTGCCCTCCTGCCCTCGGCTGCCAGAGAGGACAGG
>NW_008825113.1:5879917-5884037 GCF_000699105.1 Pygoscelis adeliae
GGGGCCAGGCACGGGGTGGGGGACGGGGGGGGCAGCGGCCCCCGGCAGTGCCGGTGGTCAGCTCCTCCACATCCCTCTCGGAGCATGGGGTGCAGGCACTGGGGTCGCACATGGGTTTCGGGGCCACACCACAGAGCAGGAGGCAGGCGAGCGACAGGTGAAGGGCGCTGGTGAGAGTCATGCTTCTGGGTAGAGAAAGGGGGAGATAGGTGCAGGCGTCACGCTGGGCATGGGCACACCAAAACCCCAAGGTCTGGACCCCCCAAGGTTCAAAGCGAGTGGGACGCAGCCACCTCTCCCCAACATGCCCATTAGCCGTAGTTTTGGTCATCTGCAGCTTGCTGGGGCCAGGGTGGTTTGCTCTAAAACAAAAGGTCTTGTGCGCAAAAGCTCATCCTGGCCCGACCAAGGTGTCCTCCACCCACCAGCTGTTCAGATGGCTGCAACTGGGTTAGCAAAGTCCACGTTGCAGCACACACTGAGCTTTGGCACGGCTGCCCTGGACAGCAAATGGCACTTGTTCACCCCTATATTGATGCTAATAATTTACATTTCAGTGACTAATTGTTCCTGGGAGGCATTCAGGCATGGACACATGAAGGACTCAAAGAAGCCCACTGTTTGCTTTGGTGGCTCGTGCTGTGGCTACACAGAGAGCTGCTGTCCTTTCCCAGCCCCTCACGCTGTGCCACTCGCCACCTGGCAGCTCGCTGCCTGCCTTTTCCAGCCATCTCACTCCCTCACAGGAAGCAAATGGGGTCACCTCATCTTTGTTTCAACTTGTGAAGCCTTTGCTTCGTAAGGAAGATGTTTCCAACGTTGGGCACTCCTGTGTGACTCTGCTCTTTGCCTTCCTCAGTTTTTCGGCCAGCCCGTTTTCAAGCGGAGAGCCGTTCACGGGCATGAAATCCCCTCCCTGTGCCTGCTCCCTCCTCCTCCACTTACACCTCCTAGGATCCACAGCACTGACTGGCAGCTCATGCTGACTCCCTTCTCTGTTTTAAGGCTGAGGACTCTTTTTTCGGACTGCCAACTTTTCAAGACCCAACGTTTCCTTAAGTGCAGCCCGCACTTTTGGATCCCTTGCCCCTGTCTGAGTGACCTCACATCCAGCTGTGTTAAATACGCTTGCTTCCCTCCTGCACTGGGTCCTTCTCGGTTGGGTCTTTTCTCCCGTGGCCCCAGTGCCACCTTTGATTACAATTATATCGTTACCTTTATGCTGTGCATTTGATAGCCCCAATTTCCTACTCTTGCAGACATGCAACTACTTGCAATTACTTCTTAACATTTCTTTAAACAGAAATATTTCCAAATTGCATAACTATAAAAAAAAAACTTGAAAGCATGAACTCCATCTGTCTCCAATTTGAAAAAAGAAAGACTTTAAAGCTTTCCTATTTTTAAAGCGAACTCTGGCTTGTTTCAGTTACTGGTAACTGCTTCATCCTTGCTGTAAGTTACTGTTCTGCCCCTTCCTTTCATTCACACATTTTAATCTACCGGTTACTTTATCATCGTTCCCAGCGGACTGATCGCTGTGCTGAGCAGCACGGAGCCCAGACCCGCTCCCCACGGAAAGGCTGCTGCTCGGTGAGGATCGCCCCTCTGCAGCCCCACACCAAGAGCTCCCTCCTGGCTGCTCCCGGCTTCAGCCGCTCGGTTCCTCCGGGCTTCACACACAGACAGAGAAGGGCACCGCTGTCAGACACCATTAAGTCAAAGGTTTTGCACACCCGAACCTCTGTCCAAGCCCAGCAGTCCCATTCACCGCCGAAACCTCTGACCCCACCCAGCAATGAAATCCTGCTTCTTCAACAGATCCGATTTCCAGCAAAACCACAACATCGAGTTTGTCATCGGGCAGCTGCAGCGGGAACAGCCTCCTGCTCAAGCCAGGCCACTTTTCCTGGTGAAAATGTTCAACCTCCCCCTTAGTTTTGGAAAACCAGGCTGCAGGTTGGCCGAGGCACTCCCCTCCTGCCCCACGCCAGGTCCCCACGGGTCCCGGCCACAGCCATGCTGCAAGGCACTGCGCGGCACCGGTTACCTGCAGGGTGGCCGGCCAGGCGGGATGGGCACCGGGGCGCAGTGCAGGACCCTGAGCGGTGTCTCTGGTCTTCGCCCCGCAGCCTGCCCAGACCCTCTATTTATGTGCTGCCGGTGGTAGCTCCATGATGAAACACTGGTGGGGGGAGACAGGGGAGGCGGGGAAGCCTCTGTAACACAAAAGGTGGCTGGGCAGGGCCAGCAAGATGCTTATCTTGCTAGTGGTGTTGGTTTAGTCTGTCTGACTGCAGACTAATCCGCCATCTCCCAGCTGTCTGCAAGTCTGTCATCTCTCCCTGTGCCCCTCTTTGCAGACTTCAGCCAGGGTTTCTGAAGAGTCAGCATCCCCCTGCGCTTTGCAGGCTGCCGGGGGCACAGATGCCGGTGTCCAGAAGGAAAGCAAAATGATTTCAAAGCTCTAGGGAGGCAGTACAGGTGGAGGGTAGCCAGCTCCGGAGCTGCGATGCTCCCCCTCAGGAGTCGGAGGTGGGCATGGACCTTCTTGGTGCACCTGTTTTATCCCTGTCTCCCCGTGGCTTCCTGGGGCAGGGCAGCCCTCCCACACCGCACGCTTGACACACACCGTTCAAAGCACTTTAGGCTGTTTTCCTCTGGATTAAGCTGCAGGGAGCCAAGGCCACGTGTCCCAGCAGAGGAGGTTTGCATGGGTTTCGCGTGCGGGCATAACTCACGTGCCCTGACTGGCGCAGGCAGCCCGAGTTCCCCTGGGACCATTTGCTCCCTGGTGTGAAAACATCTTAGCCTGACGTACTGATGAGCTTGTTGGAAATGTGCCTCCCAGCGCTGCAGAGCAATGGGATGAAGAGCAGGTATGTCTTGCAGCAGATGGTACTGTGGAGAGCAGCAGGGGCTTCAGGAGCACACACAGCCCCATGCACACACACACCCCCCTCAGAGCAGGAGGTGGGAGAAGAGCGTGGGCTGGTGCTGCAGGACCAGGGTCCGTCTCCTGCACCGGAGCTGGGCACCGCGCTCAGGGCAGTGGGACGGGATGCTGCCTGGCCCTCACCCTCCTCCCGCTGCCCTCTCACAGCTCCTTAAGCCTGAAAATCCCTATTCCTCTGGTAGATACGTAGATTCCTCTGGAGGATATGTAGATATCCTCCCCGGCTTGCTGAGGCCTTTTCCACCCCAGAGACGTGGCGGGCAGAATAGCAGCAGCCGGTCCCTCTCACCACCCCATATGCCCACCCCAGCACCCGGGGGTGCCGGTGGGGCAGCACCCTGCCCTGGTGCATGCTGTGGGGCGCGTTTGCATCCTCAGGGTCACAGCCTGTGGTAAACTACAGCAGATGCAATGCCGACATCCCTGGCCAGGGCAATGCCACCACTGGATGTGTCTGCTGGGAGCAGCCCCTGGGGGCAGGGGCCAGGGGCCTTAGGAGCGCTTCGGTGAGGCTGGCTCCAGCCCAGGGGGAGCAATCCCAAAGTGTCTGGAGCTTGTGCCCAACTTTATTCGTTCCCACACTCATAGTTAACATACAGAAGCTGTTGTAAATATTTGTGGTTACTGTTCAGGAGTTACTTCACCTCCACTGAAACGCAGCTGTCTGTCCCATAGCCTGCCTGCAGCTGGCAGCCACCGCCCCGCAGCGCTGCTGCTGCTGCTCCTGCTGCTGCTGCTGCTGCTGGGAGCGCTGGGGTTCGGGCTAAGCCGTAAGGGCCGTGCAGACTGCGAAGAGGTTCAGGGCGGCAGAAGCTTGGGCTGTCGTTACATGCTGTTAGCCCGTCATCTGGGTTTTCAGCTGGTGGTTTTTTCAGAGCTGCCACATTTTGCACGCCCAGGTGAGCGCACAGCCCCACACACTGCACACTCGGTGCACCGGGCAGCAGCCTGCTCTGCAAGCAAACACTCAGTCCAAATGCGTCAAATATTGTATTCTTTTCTGTTCAAACTCACGGTAATGGAACATCTTTTGCATAAACATACGCAATTTCTGAGAGGACAGTCCATTAGTGTGGCTTGTCCCCCACAGCCTTGGTACTGCTAGACCAAAAGGAGAGCTGTCTTAAGCTCTTGTTTGCACGTGCAGCGGCAGACTGGAGCTCT
>NW_008825113.1:5884101-5887106 GCF_000699105.1 Pygoscelis adeliae
CCACTCAGACACCTTAAAGCTTCCCTAACCCCCTGGGAGAGACCTGCCCAGCGTGCAGGGACTTATTTCCATGTGCACTTAGAGGGCCTTGTTCTGGGGCAGGGTGGAAGCAGTCTCCCGGCACGGGCAGGTCACCCCCTCGAAGGTGCCCATGTCTCCGGAGCAGCCCAAGGAGTTGTCTCACACCTGACCTTAAAACTCATGAGCAGTCTTTGGGACAAGAGCCGTCCCACTGGGGTACTCGCATAAGAGGTGGAGGATCTGGGGGCTGGAGGGGAGCGTCCCAGCCCCCAGTGAAGGGGAGCTCCCTGCAAAGAGAGACGTGACCCTGGCTGTTGGGTGGAGGCAAATCTCCCCTCCTTCTGTTGCGGCCAGGCCTGCTGCACAGGAGGACATATTAGAATTAGGGTCATCAGGAAGGGTCTGGCATGTCCCAGGCTTCAAAGTGGTCCAGGTTCAGACTAAGTTCTGTGCTTCATGGAGTTATGGGGGGTTTTAAGACTTATTCATGTGAGTTTGGAATACATGCATGGGCTAATATCCTTCAGTTTGCAACCGAGTCGCTAAAATAAATACCATACAAGGAGGTTGATCTAATCCATTTCTACTTTTTCTGGACAAATATGGTTATTACTCAAGCAAGAACTCGCAGAAGATCTGATATAGATTGTGTCACTCAGGAAACAAAAGACAGTGGAGACACTCTTCCTAAATATAAATACTTCAGCATTCTATAATTTAATAAAAGTCTTGTACAAACTAGATTAGATTGAACGTATGGACTAGCCAAAATCAAAATTGGTTGTTGTCCCCTTGGAGCAGCTCCCAAGACATATGGAAAGACTGCAGAGCTCTTACGTGTTTTGGGAGCAACTCCCCCAGACCTGGTTTCAACGGCGCTTCAGTTTGGTCCCACAGCCCTCCTTTCACATTTGCTTTCGTTTATGTTTTTTGCACCCATGGCACGTGGCTCTTCTGACCTTCATTATCAGTTCCTGGAACATAATACTCTGACAACAAAATTAAGTCCAGCCTCTCTTTTGCCTCTACCCCTCGATAACGAGCTCTCAGGATGCATATTCATGAGATGGCTGTTACAGGACCCAGGGATGCAGCCATATCCCCTCTCCCAGTTACTATATTGTGAGAATGAGTCTTTACTTCTTGAACGGGTTTGGTTCACTGCCCCCTCCCGCGGGACCGAGCGCGAGGCACCCGGTGCCACCAGCTCCCCCAGAGGTGAAGAATGTGCTTTCCAAAGGCCAGTTGCCGCTGGAGGAGTGATCATTCCCCACCTGCCCAGCACCTCGTCCCCCCCCTGCCTGTCACAGCCCTTGGCTGACCCTTCCCGTCCCTCCTGCCTGTGCTTGCCCAGCTCCCCACCTTTTGCGTACCCGGCTGCCGCGTCCCATCCGTTCCCCACTCCTCATCGCTCCACCGGGGCCCTGCCACTCCCACTGCCTCCTTGTCCCCCAAACAGAGCCGGGGGTGAGAAGGACGGTCTCCCAGGGGTGCCTGCAGCCCTCCCCGCGAGGGGTGGAGAGGGGCAGGAGGGTGCAGCCGCAATGTGGCTTGCCCCCAGCCCTGCTTCCCTCGCGGCGGAGATGGGCTGCGGCCCCAGTGGGACCAGGGTGACTCGCAGCAGCTGCAATACCAGCAGTGCGTAGGTAGCTACTGCCAGCAAACACACATAAACCCCCGCCTGCTAAAATCTGGGCAATAACAACCCTTCCCCTCCCTCCCCCCCACGTTACCTCTCCAGCCCTGGGAAGCTCCGTGTAACCACACATGGCTATTAAACGCAATTTCTTTAGTTATCTCCTCTTTAGTGATATTCTGGGTGGCATTTAGCAGACAAATGGTTACTACATTACAATTTTCACCTAGTCATTTTGAGAAACTATCAGCTGGATTAGACCAGAAAGCACCTTCGGCCGGGTGGTTCAGGCTCGGGGGGAGCAGCTGGCCCTGCCGGAGGACCCTGCCGGAGGAGCGGAGGCGGGTGCAGCCAAGCTGCTGTGCTACTTCTTGTCGTTTCTGCTGACAAAGGTGAGGAGGTCCATCGCTGTGACCACACCAAACACCATCTGCTTCATGAAGGAACTGCCGTTTCCATTGACTGTAAGCACAGAAAATGCCAGTTTAGTGGAAGAAAAAAAAAAAGAAGAAAAAAAAAAACCCACAGCTGTGCAGAGGCTGCTATTTGTTTATTAAGAGAAAACCTGAACGGGGACAGCAGCTGTCTCTGCTCTGCCTCAACAGAAATGACTGATGCAGCCTCGGTCGGGTTACTGGGAGCACGTCAGGGAGGTTTTAGCTGCGAATAATGCACCCTTTACCAGAGCGGGAAACTTAATTTCCCAGTTGTTTTTACCCAACCTCTGTTCCAGTCCCATTTCTAGCACCACAAAACTTTTCAGGCCAAACTAACGAGACTCTTCAAGAGTGGCAGTGAGACACTTTCTGCTCTGTTCTCATAAGGTCCTACATCACCATTCACAAAACAGCATTGCAACAATTGCTTTAACTATCTGATAAATGTTCTCTTAAATAAAAATAAAACTAGCCACCAGAGTCCAAACATGAGATAAAATGCAAGCTCCGAAGGTGTGGGAAGAAAGTAATAAATGAAGGGTAACTGTGACAGCATTAAAACAGGAGCTCTGGAAAAGAGAACGGGTGTTATTTAAAAACCAGAGCAAGAGGCACTGCATACAGCTGGCTGATATTTTTTGGTGGGTACCATTTAATTTGCAGATACCGTTTAATTTATATAGAAATGTGATACAAAATAGATTTTCATTATTTTATGACAACACAGCTGAGAAAGGAAATTCTGCCCAGCATTATTTTTGGTGAGAGAATTGGAAATGTGCATCAAAGGCAGTTTTGAATGAGAGACTTTTGTTTGCAACGTTTTGTGGGAACACGGCTGGACTCGCAAGCCAGCTTTAGAGCTGATGGGGCTTCGGGGCAGCAGGCCAGGGAGATACAAGCAGAGGGGT